>NC_072779.1:10037568-10337568 GCF_022539595.1 Amphiprion ocellaris
ATGTTTTGTTTGAAAAACTCAGAAAACCCAGTTATGATTTGGTTTTGGTGTGTTGGTGGTTTTGACATCAAAGTGTAAAAATTTCATTTGCACCTGTTTTGCAGCTGTGTTTCCCTTTACGTAGGCACAGGAGTAGCTTTGAAGTGTGATTAGCAGGTGAGCCTATTTCCCGTACGGAGTGTTAACTGGAAGTAATTTATGTTAAATTAATTAAACAACAGGAACGCTAAATTGAATGAACACATTTATGTCTATGTCTTCTTCTTCAAACCCTGGCATGTACTGCCAACGACAGGCTTTAATGACAAGAGTTTATTGTGCCCTGTTATGAAATATATTCACGTAAAACTGATTTGGTATATTCAGTATAAAGCGGGTCATACTTCTAGCCTGCATTAATGCTCAGGGCGTTATGAATGTGGTGAAGCTGCGCAATAGATCATTTAAAACTGCGGCTATGACACTGTATAATGTTTTCTATTTCTCATTTCCATTTTTTGCCAGGCAGGACTTCTGGACTGAGATGACTCTCGTTTGTGTCTCAAATTTGAGCCTAGATTGCCATGAAATTTGCTGTGGATAATCATGGTCCTCAGAGAATGATTTACACACATTCATGCTCCCAAGGTGATCGGGTATTTGTTTGGAATGACCATGACTTTTCCTGTAATGCAGCTCTGAGGAATGCATTTTGAGCTCCACCGCTGTTAAGGCTGTAATAAAAGCAACATCATCAGAGTGTTGCTTGTTCTGTCCAACACTTCTGTATTGTGCAGTGTAATCAAAATTGCAGCCTACAGCATGTGCCAGTGGTGCTTCAGACCTTTTTTCCTCATAGATGGTAAGTAGCAGTGGTATGCTGACATTTACTGTAAACAGTCAGGCCGACTCATTCCACTTCATGTGTGAAGATCCCTCTTCACTGCAATAACCATCACTGTATGTTAATTTAAAGCACAGCCGCAGGAAATGTTCATTCCTGTGTCGAAAGACTAAAAAGCAGTATTTTTCCTAGACTTTGTGCAGTACCTCATAGAAATTGTTTAACATTTTCCAGATTATGACTTATGAACTCTGCATAGTGTTCCTTGTAGGTTTTCTTGAGGTCAGGACACAGACTGTTCAGAGCTCATCCTACATCTCAATCATTCCACTCAGACTCTCGGTATGTGCCCCCAGCAGCAAATTAGCCTCTGAATAATTAAGCTAATTAGGCTTAGACAGACAATAGCTAAATGCTAATTAGAGCCTAATTAAGAGAAATGAATGCACAGCTGTATTTGTTTTCTGTTATCCAATGTGCACTGGCTATATACAACTCCCCTGTCACTCTGATACTAATTGAAATGGGTTTGGATGCATGTTGTGTGACTGACTGTATTGTGATTACACTGCATTCACATATCTTATTTTGTGGCTTTACATGCTTGGGACCTCAGTTTGGTGGAAGACAATAAGTCAAGATGACTCAGGCTTTGCAAATTCATAGATGGAATGCAGCTCCTAAATTAAAACAACACATCGTAATGTATTATGCATTAACACCAGGGGATGGTGAACACAAAGCAGTGAAAGTTCACTTTATCCCTGTAGAATTCACTGTAGTTTTAATTTTTGTCCATCAAGCAACCTCCCCGAGCACCTTTATATTATTGGTTGCTGCTGATCAGTAAATACTTTATCTACTAAAGATTTGATTTTAAAATTGCTAGTTTTTTACATCATGTTTGTAATTATTATTCTTAATGTGTTACTGGAAAATATGCACAAGGAAGTGAGTGATGCATCAAATACTAAAATTTCATAACTGAAATACAGTCACAGTCATATGAAAAAAAAACTGCTCACACACAAACACACACAGCTCACATTGATGTATTGTAGCTGGTTCTTATCTTTTGGTTGATTGTGAAATTGATCCTAAATGAGAGCATTTTCTGTTTTTGCAACAATGCTCCCTGTGTGAAAGCCTGGTTGTTTTGAAAGCCTATTTTTCCTGAACCATGATTGGTGCATAGGAAAAATAAAATGCCTGCTGGTGTATTTTTTCAGAACAGCGATAAGAACAGCTGTTTCTGACAGACATGCACTGGCCAATAAGGGTTGAATATTCCTGCATGATCACTGAGAAAATGCTTGCAGGACAATGATGACCACCATTGTGTGTCATTATATTACTGCTCTTTTACTCCAGGGAAAATATATTCTATTGCATTCTACCAAATTGTATTGTGCTCCCATTTAGAGCGACTTACGTTGTACGTCTCCAGCTTGGCTCTGTTTTTAAAGATGTGAGTTCTGAAGGTGGCTTTCTGGAAGACTTCATCTAATGCATCTTCATCCTTTGGAACACAAACACACATTCACACAGATGCACGTAAAACAAGGTAAACACAAATTCAGGGGCGAGCGGTTTACAGGAAGTAGTCTGTTACAGTTAGTCCTGGAAAAACTGCAAGCACAATTTTCCTGTCAAATGTGAACAAATGACTTAAAGAAGAGCTGTGTGTGGTAGCGTATGCATGTGTGTGTGTGTGTGTGTGTGTGTGTGTCTCACTGTGTCTCTAAGCTGTCCCAGTGTTTCTGCACTGTGGCCCAACAGGACCTCAGCCGTCTCCTGGAAGCATGTCACCCACTGGTTATCCCCGAAGTCTGCTAAGTTGGCCTGAGAGTCAGACGGACAAAGATAATGAGGGGGCAAACAGATTATTTATATGTCTGAGTGTATGCATGCGTTATCACGGAGGTTTTAACATTCCTCATCACTGCATATGTGACAAACATCGCTGATGAGTAGTGAATGCACTCTGCACTTACAGAAAGTAAGAGTCTGTATTTGAAGTTGGGGAAGTCTCGGTTACACTTCTCGCAGCGGTACAGTCCATTCTGTTGGTCAATGACTTTCTTGTTGCAGTCTGCAGATGGACAGGCCTGGTACAGACAATTCTCCTTACGTATGTACACCACTGTTGCTATGCAGCTGAAATAGTCTGCCTGAAAATAGAGAGAGGAAATCTAATTATGAGGACAAACCTTAATCAATAAAACTACAAAATCAAACTGCTGCAATTCGAATGTCTCGGCAGCTGCAGTTAATTTTCAGGTGCTGCCCCCCTTACATAATACTGTGTTGTGAAGTCATTTAACCTGCAAATGAAGTTACATACTTGAAAAATCTTTGAAACAAATAGCAAACAAACTAAAATTTAATCATGGAAAAGGCTTGTAGTGCATTTGTATATTTAATTTTGTACCCTCCTGAATAGAGAACATGAAATTGGCAGTTTGCTCAAATGTCACGCCACCTGACTCAAATCCTAACCAGACATGTTTCGATGCATCACATTTAATGTCAAACAACAGCAGCACATTAAAATCAGCTGTAACAATGAGACGACTTCTGCTGGAGCTGAGAGCAGAGACAATGAAGCACTGAGTCACCAATTAATTAACGGTGGCCTTCAAACGCATAACCTAAGTTACTAAAAATCTGTTAAATTGACAGAATAAAGGATAAGCGCCACAGGAGGAAGAAACTCATGGCAGAGGGACAGTCAGAGCACCAGTGTTATGGATCATCTTGCTTTCCTGTTTAACTGGCAGCTTTCTGCTTTGAATGTATTAGTGGTTGCTTGTAGTGCTAGCAGATGTTAAAACATGAAAATAGCTGTAGCTGTCCTTATGACTGCCTTAAAGTTGCCTTGTTTCATTAAAATTTCAGAACATCCCATCTGATCCCTTTTTTGGAGTCTTCGGCTTGAAAAAAGAAAGAGCTACCAAGATGTCTACATGAAGAATTCAAGCTTACATTGCGTTACTAACATAAAGCAGCTACTTATTTTAGGCTGCATGTGAAAATAACGTGCATACTGTAAACACAGCTGTATTAAAAAAAAGCTCGGACACCACTGGGCAAATTACAAAATGCGTAGTTTTTTTTTTCTTTTCTAAGCAGAAAAGAGGTAAATAATAGCCCTGCAGTAAACCACAGTTAAAATGGATCTTTCATTAATATTAATGAACTGCAACTTTATTTAAAGAACTTAAATTAAGAAAAGCAACAATAACAAAAAAAACCTGTAATTGTGCCATGCACAAAGGATTGTGCACTTTCTCCAAATCTTACAACTGATGCACGATTATCATTATAAATTGTCAGCTGATGACGTTTCCACAGGTTATTGAAATGTTGCAGTAATGCTCAACAAATCCATGCTCCTCTGGACAGCTGAAGATCTGAACATTAAGCTAAATGATACCTACAAAGGACAAATCGTATTCTCATATTACTGCAAAGCACCTGCAGAAAGGTCAACACAGGCATGGTGGCCCACTGTTCCTCTCTACAGTGTTGATGCACTAACGGGGTCAACGTGAACTAGTCATCAGGAAGTAACTCTACCTGTGGTCTCATCACAAAATAATTTGAACATCTGAAGGAGCAGCATTTGGTGAAAACAACACCTTGCCAACTGTGCAGGTGTGGAAATATTCTGCTTTGGGGTTAAATGGTAGCCAGTGGCCATGGAAAGACAGTACAGATAGAGGGAAGAATAGATTCCACTAAATATAATCAAATTCTGAATGCAAATGTCATGCATCCAGAGACCGAACATAGAAAGAAAGCTGCTTCTACAACAGTACAATGATGCCACAATTAGTGCTTAATTGTTTCAGATTTTTAAATTCGTAAAATAAGAAGACAGAGTGCAATAACATTACCATTTTAAGAATGGCTCATATTATATTGTCTGTTTGCTGCAGGGGCTCCATTTACTTCTTTTCACTTCAAAAATCAACAAATAAGTAATTTGCCCAAGGGTGCCCAAGTGTTTGCACACAGCTGTACCGCTGCCAGATGCAAGTGTGACTACTCCACTCACACACTCACAACAGATAGCTGTGGACTCATAAGCTTAAAAAGTTCCATCAGAATACTTTTGAAGACAGAGCCTCTTTACAGTTTACATTACAACAATCTGCTACTTTCCATTGAGCACGCCCATTTCGAACCTGGCACAGTTTAAGATGCATTTTCCAATTAAAAATAAACAGAGATTCAATATGTACCATCTTTGTCTAATTTTGAGCCCGGATGATCGAAAAAAGAAACCCTGTCCCTGCAGAAAAATTGGATCAACTCCTTCCATCTGTATATGCCATCAAATTAACAGGATATAAACAGGTGCGGTTTTACGGACTTTAAAAATGCATGTTTGTGTGTGCCAGGAGAGGAAGTCTGAGCTTTGCAAAATCTGTTCAAAACTTTTCACATGCAGCAATCTTAAAGGTGTACAATGAATGGACCAGAACAAGATATCTCATCAAAGCGTTTGTTATGTAGGAGGCAAGAACTTCATAGATGAAAAAGACGGCAGGTGGCACAGGCCGTAAGAACACAGTGAGTAATCACTAGTTCACATTGCAATCACTCTTTTCTGTTAAGGCACAAAAAAAAAAAATGACCACAGAGGTAGATCTCGTACCCGCCAAAACTGAATTGGATGTCTACATTCAACGCTCATTCATTTATGACTTAACTGATGATGGGGTATTGTCAGCTGGATAATGCTATCATCACGACAGAATGTGTGCAGGAATGGCTCATGGTAATGCTGTGATATGAGTCCTCTTGAACAGACAAACACGGCAATGTCAGATAAAACATTTTGAGTGAATAATCTCGTGTGGATATTTGTTCTGATTCAAATAGCACGAGTATTCTTTTGGCATTTTCTTCCATTAGCATTATTGCCATTGTTAAATGATAACTGAAATGTCATGAAACTAAAGAACAAATGAGAAAATATTGGGAGATGAAGATGAGCAAAAGTGCTGTTTCTAGTGTAAGCAGTTATAAGAATAAGACGCTTAGGGTGAAAAAAGAAATATTAAGTAAAATTAAAACAAACTCTGATAAAACTTGGCATGATCTGTAAAACTGTTGCCAACGAGCCAGTCCAGCTGGTAGATGCATGCTGTTTACACATCTCTATTTGACTTCCAAACAATCTTGGAACAGTTTGAAAAGAGAGCAGAGGGAGTTTGAGAATTCTTTGCATAATAGATGCAACATGAGATGAATCTCTCCCTCTCTAATACAGAATTTGTGCTAATGTACATGCACACACAAGCAGGCTGACATATACACATGACTACTATGCAAGGTTATATGCAAAGACCCAAACTTGTGCATATGCAATACAGACACAATGAGCTAAACTTCTTTCTGTTATGAATTTAAATTAAAGTGTACACAGTCAAACAGAATCAAATTAAAATGCAGCGATGTTGCTGTAATTTAAACAGATATTAGCACCTTAGGCGGCAGAACTCACACTGGTAAAATCAACAGCTAAAAAGGAAAGAAATGCTAATTCTGAGGGGAAAAGGCTATTCTCTCATCCTGCGGAGAAGCACGGCATTCGATTTACATAAATATAAATATAAAGAATGCACACAGCAGATGAACTGTGTCTCATTGGGAAGAGGCGCACACGTGTACGCGCTTGCACGCAAGCAAACACATGCTTAAACACAAAGTGATGAATGTGATATACATGCACATGGAAGGAACCACAGAAAAATCCTTTTTCCTAGATTCACCAGAGGGTATTTCTTCTACCAGGAGAACAGGCCTTAAACAAGATGTTGGAATTACAGCCAGAATTTAAAATGAAATGCTTTAAAATGCATTCTAAACAACAACTACAAGCTAGAGCTGGGCCAGACTCATTACTAATGTTGGCCTAAATGAGTCTATCAAAGACTCTTTCTAGGATGCCGGCCAAATTCACACACACACTGACTGAGCAATGCTGTTCCTTCGTTATACAGCCCACACACTCTGTAAAATGTTTAGTAAGAGAATTGAATGTGAAAAGGCCATTGTGTTCACTGCATCCCTTGTGAGAAGCCTGATGTTGTCCTGTGTCCCCCACGACCTCTACAGATACTGTCAGTCAGACTTAGAGCTCTCTGACACTTTTTTCCCGCTAGCGAACACTGACTCAGAGCCTCATAATCTGTCCACCCATCCATCTACCCAGTACCCATGCCACACAGCAAGTACCCTTCTGAAACACTTAGTAAGAAGGTTTTTTTAATTAGGAGATTTTCTCCCGTAAGCAACAGCCCTCTCCCCCTCAACACTGCACTCCCATGTTTCCGCCTGCGTGCCTGCCTCGTCACATTTTGCAGACTTGGGCAGATTGGAGCGCTGGAAGGCTGGAGAGGTGGGGAAGGTGGTAGGAGGGTGGATGTGACAGGAAGAAAAGAACAGGATTCTTTTTTTAAGGGGGCTTGCTGAGGGCTCGTCATATTGGCAAATGCTACCGACAATGTGCGGACAGAGGTCAGCGGGATCCAGACAATAGTGATCCCATCAAAACTAGATGACTCTAAATAAATCCCAAAGCATTTGTCATCATCTCTCCCCTTCTCCATCTGTGCTTTTTCTCTCCCTCTGTATTCCAGTGTATACACAGAAGCCTTGGGGCAAAGTCTTAACCTTAAGCACACTGATGAGAACCTAGAAGAGCAGCATGACTAACACTGCACACAACAACAGACACACAAATGCAAAAATACGCACTTAGACTTACCTAAAGACACACACACACACACAAAAAACAGACTTGACATTCTGAAAATAGTTTTCATTCTTATCACACCAAATCCCTGTGTCACCTTCTGGCACCTAAATGCAATTAAAATTTGTATGTGGAAGGGCAACCAAGTGTAAATCTACTTCACATAATTGACATGGCCGCACATGCCAACTTTAATGCTTGTCCCAAAACCCCAACACACACATTGCTACATTAATTAGAAATGGCTTGCACACTTACAACCACACAGAAACACAAACAGAGGCAGAGTCACGCACATACATGGAGCCAAACAGGTAAAATGTCAAACCAGGTTCCTTGGAACTATAAACTAATGATTTGGATTTCATTACTATAACCAAAGCAGCCTTAGAGTATGTGATAGACAACCTCCTTAAAGATTTTCAATGACAGAAACAGTTGGGGGTACACGGAATAGAGAGAGAAGAAGAGAGAACAGGGGACAAAACAAAGAGAATGACGAAAGAAGAAGAAAAAAACTGAATAACATGAGAATTTCTCGCTTCTTCCACTTATTTCCACACATCTGCCAGTTAACGTTTCCTGTCCGTCCCCATTTCTCAACACTCCTTGTCACTCCTTCCCTTTAGTCACCACTCTCTTTCCTCCTTCTTTCTCTTTTTTTTTCTGTAGTCTTGCACCCTCCCATCCTTCAGCGCAGGCTTGTAAGTGACATGAAGTGTAAGTGGCTCTGCCTGGCTTTTCTACTCGTCTCTCACTCTCCCGCGTTTTCCATTCGTGCTACTTCCCTTCCGGTAATGTTATGCCCTATAGGCTTCCTCCACCTCCAACACATAATTAGAAATTTTTATTAGAAACGACATTGATCTTGAAGCTACCCGTAAGTGGCTTCCAATTAAATGCAAGGAATGAGGGAGACTAGTCTCAGATAAACTTAATTAATTAGATGGAAAGTTTAGGAGTGGCACATTCCACTTAGATGCACTCTACTTTTGGCCAAAAGCATGATAATTCTGTGCAATGACACCTCTTAAAATGGCACATGATTCAATTTGAGAGTTCTCGCATGCTCCTCTAGTGGCGTCCGGCAGTACTGCTAATATGTGAGCATCACTATCTGCCTCCCACAGCAAAAACAAGAGAAGCATGACTCTAATCCATGAAGTCATAGCAAGGCACAGCCTAGAGCTGCTCTGTTTACAATGAATGGAAGACTGACTGTGGATTTATGTTTGTCTAAATGCTTACATTCAAATGAGACTGAAGAGCAGTCAGGTCCAAAAAAATCACTAAATCCATGTTTACATAAAATCTTCTTTTGATAGTTTTTAATAAGAGGCCGTAAATCTCTGTGACAAACACGCTATGACCCTGTGATGTTTTGTAGCAGGGGTTGTTTTTAGCATGCCTGCTGTCAGTTCAGTTCAGCTCAAATGGCCGTATTGACATCATATTCAGACAGAAGTGCAGATACAGTGTGCTGGTGTTGGAAAACACTGGGTTGGTGTGATGCAGAGAGTAGCTGCCTAAGCATCAGCTAGAACTTCTGCTTTGTGTGCCTGCTGCTAGCTAGCTCTTTAACCTTGAAGAGAGAAGAAGGGAGGCGAATGCGTAAGCCTCCCCCTGCTAGAGCATAGCCTCTTGACCACCAAGACTCCTGCAGTGCCTCCCTGTGGCAACACATGATAATTGGGTATTATATGACCCTGGGCTGAACTGCATGTGGAGCAGCAGTTTGCCTAGAGGCCTGATGGACAGGCCTGCCAGTGAGCGGATACACCCTGGTGTCTGCTAACCACTGCTCCACCTATGTGTCAAAGAGCACGTCCCACTGCCCAGTGGGTATCCTTCAGAACTGAAAAGTCTCAAGGAACAAATGCCAACAGAAAACACAGCATGGACTTTGTCAGGCAGTTGGAGCATTGTTCTGGCAGCAACTGTAACCAAACTGCTGCCAAACATTTTGGGTCACCTTTGCTTTGGATCACACCAGGGAGGACTAGATACACCATGTCTATGCTTCTTATGGCCTGAAGAGCAAATTCCAGCTTTACTGCACAGAGTAGGGATGGAGAGACAAAGAGATGAGCAGTTAAGTCACCGTTATTTACATAGCAAATTCAAAACAACAGCTATCGAGCCAATGGACTTTTCAGTAGAGCATTAAGATTAGTGCTGCCAATATAATAATTAATTTCTAATTTTGGGACAAGGGATGTCCTGATTCCCTGCTTCTGGGATCCATGCTGATCACAACATTCTTTAACTCAATACAGGGTGGGCCATAAGTTTCCATACATAGGAAAACGCATAATGTATATTTTTTATGTTTCAGATACCCTAGAAGATGCGTTTGACGCTATCTTTGGGGGCACTTGAAGGCCATGGTGTATCAGATGAAGACACGAGACATAAATCATCTCAAGGAACGTATCACCAATGCTATTACAAGCATAACTTCTACTGTGCTAATGCAAGTTCATCAAGAGTGGAAAACATGTATTATGTGTTTTCGAAACAATGGTAATCGTATATAGAGCAGATTATATTGAAAAAAAACACTGTCCAACATAAAATGTTTATTTTTCCTATGTATGGAAACTTATGGCCCACCCTGTAGTATCCACACAAATCCAAGCCCGATCCTTTGCTCATGATTGCTGTTACACAGCAAAAATTTGCTTGAAATTTGAATAACTTACTTACTAAATACAGCATTATCAATTGCTCAGTGATTAGTTTTTCTTGCAAATTCAGCAGAATGGACATTTGTCCTCTGCTAATGTTGCTGTTTCAAACCACAAATAAATGATACTGTCTGCAGAGGCAGCTGTTTCACATGCTACTGTGACACAAGAGGCTATCCAAGATGATAGTGGCTTACAGTAACACGTGTGCTGGTCAGTTTATTAAACATCACAGAACACTTTGTCATGGTGCCCCTTTATCAGTTGAAACCCAACAACACTCTCTGCTTGCCAACACAGAACTGCCCAACTCATTGGGTTGCTACAAGGCAATAAAAGGCTCAACCGGGTGGCGCAACCAGGTACTATGGGTAATCTACATTACCTAAAGCATGTATTGTGTAGGAAAATGGTGTTGGCAGTTACTAAATATTCAGTGATCTGGACTGGATCGGGGCCAGAAAAACTTGAGTAGAAAGTAATTTGAATTCAGCCATATTTTATACTGTATGAGAAGCTTAAAAAGTGCAAACCAGCAATAGAGTGGCGAGAGCAAGCAAGTGAAAGAAGTTGAGAAAATGCAAGACTTGTGCTCTTCATGTCAAAGTCTGTCAGCATGATGGATTTGCCCCTGTGTGACTGCAAACTTTGGTGCTAAGCAGTGAAACTCTAACTCCTTGATTCTCTGGGACTGAGACCAAAATCTGATGTTTACTGTGCTTGTCTTACAACACTGAAAATATTTTATCCTATCAACCTCAGTTCTACTGTAGTTATGCTGATATTACATCATCTGCAGAGGGTTTCTTTCATTCCTCTTCAAACAGTAGCCAGCTGCCCGAGCAAGAGAAGGATTTTCTGACTCGCATATCAGTCTGCTTCCAACCAAAGTTTTCATAAAGAACCGGCTCAGAGATCTAGCTAAAACTAAAACACAAATAAGATTTTTTTTTTTGTTGTTGTTGTAACACACCTCACAGTCTAATTTCCACCAGAATGACTATACATCCCCTGTGTGTGACTCAAATGCAAGTAAACAGACCGATTTACAACTCAAACGTAAAAATTTAAATTACACAGTGGTATAAATATATTTCAGTAATATAATCACTATCACAGTTGCTTGTGGTTCACGTAATGATTCATACATTCAGCTGTTTACTGCAGACTGCACTGAATCATGCGCCTAAATCAATCGACAACCAAAGCCAATAGTGGAAATTGCTAAAGGGGCATGTGATAAAAATTACAAAAAAAAAAATTTTCCTTGTTTTAATATAATAAAGTCTAGCCATGGAATAGTTTTTGCCTGTTCTTTAGATTTAGAGCTAATTTTCTCTCTTCTCTCAGTGCATTTAATAGTGAGCTCTTTCTTAGCTTCATGCCATGCTATGTGAATATATGTACACTATCGTTCAAAAGTTTGGGGTCACCCAGGCAACTTCATGTTTTCCATGAAAACTCACACTTTTATTCATGTGCTAAAATAACTGCACAATTCATCAATTAATCATCAATTAGCCTTTCAACACCATTAGCTAACACAATGTACAATTAGAACACAGGAGTGATGGTTGCTAGAAATGTTCCTCTGTACCTCTATGTAGATATTCAATTAAAAATCAGTCGTTTCCAGCTAGAATAGTCATTTACCACATTAACAACGTCTAGACTGGATTTCTGATAAATGAAATGGTATCTTCACCGAAAAAAAAAAAGCTTTTATTTAAAAAAATAAGGACATTTCTGAGTGACCCCAAACTTTTGAACCGGAGTGCATGTGTTTGCATTTATGGATGTATGTGTGCACTGCACCTTCTCTCCGTGTCCCATGCTTTCACTCTTAACATCACTCAGCATTTTCCAGTTCATCCTTGATCCACTAACTGATGACCTCGTCTCTGTCAGTGATTGGCTGTCGAATGCATAGCCTTCCTGGTCATACCTATAGTTGGACATTAAGACACACAGCACACATGTATATTTACACAAGTAAATACATGCTCAAACAAGTACACGAAAAAAACATGTATGTGAAATGCAATTTAAATTGTTTAGAGTGTAAGGAAACAAAGTAAGGTTTGTCAAGTCAAATTAAAAGCAGAATGTGTAAGGAGAATGTAACACATGATCCCTACATACCCAAATGATTTACCTACACAAGATTCATGATCAACATTTACAAACATCTCTGAGTCTGAGATGGTATGAAAGCAAGCACGCATGTTACATTAACAGACTTTGATTCTTCCTGTGGAAATACTACACTGCACTGCTTTAGTTATTATCTAAAGAAACCAGCTTCAGATGTAACTGAATTACTCCCTTAACCCCTTAACAGATTTACAGCCACTGCGTCTGTGTTCTGCAGTATATTTCATCTGACATGGCCGTCTGTCATGGGCATATACATTCATAGATCTATCAGCCTTTTATATTTGCATACATTTCTGTCCATATAGAGAGTTTCTTCACTGAGGAAAAAAAAAGATAAAGAAAACTTGTCCATCTGCATTACAGTCTCTCCACTCCATCTTCTCATTTATGTACCTTTTATATTCCCTCTAAAATCTTAATGCATCAGTGCAACTCTCCTCTGTATTCTAGCTGAGCAGAGCGATCTAATCAAGGCATCTTACAAATTCATCAGTTTCCTTGAATTATGCAAGCGAGCCTGGTCAAAACAATCCCACATAGCACCATATCGCCACAGGAACCGGAGTCAGACACACTCTCTTTGTCTTTGTTAAGCGCAGACATAAATGTTAAAAAGAAGTGGAAAACATTCTGTCTGCTCCTTGAACAACTTCATTGTCATTCGTTCACCGCTGTCAGCATGTAAACCAGAGAGGGGACCAAACAGCGACAGAGATCGGGGGAAAGCCGGGGATTAGAAAAGAATGGAAGGAGTGATGAAAGGAAGGAGAGTGCAGCTTTTTTTTTTTTAGTTATTTAACCATTAGAATGTCAGGATGTGATGTCTATTGACTGGAGACCTAATAAGACTAAGATTAAAGCTGTAGCAAAGGAGTCTGCTCCTCTTCTTTCTCCGACACACACAAGTAACTGCTATAACCAATACAACACACTTACGAACACAGCCAAAGCTAGTGATCACGGATCAAATAGGAAAATTTATACACTTGACAATAACTGACAAAGTGACAAGAACAATGACCACAGGTACCAACAAACACACACCTCTTTACATTCTGTATTCACACTTTGAAGTTGTGTCTGACTAAGAATAGCTTTCAAGTGTAACACACAAGCAGTCATATGCATGCTGAAGTGTTGTTATGTACACACACACAGGGGAAAAAAAAAAGAAAAGCGCATTTATATTTCAGCGGTGGCCAGACTTGGGAACGGCCTTAATGAGTGAATGAGTCATAATTCAAAATCCCTCCACAGGAACTGCTAATGGGAATCCAGTTTGATGCGGCTCACCGTGTCCCCGTATTTCTGAGCACGTACAGGAGCTGTTCTGAGCTGGAATCCAGAAATATCCATGTTATGCTTCTCTGTTATTCCCTTCATCCAGTCCCAGTGGAACTGAGGGGACACGTGCCACCAGTCTCCTGACGCGATCATTTACACTTTTGCTCATCAGTGTGTGTATGGGTGAGCATGCCCTGTGTTTAGCATTCATTATAGCTTATTTCATGTAAATAAACAATACAGCAAGGACAGTCTTTCTAACAGCAGAGTCATTTGTCTGTGTCTCTGCTTGTGATGAAATATTGGCAAGATTCTGTGTGTGATTGTTGTTGTACTGTTGCACACCAGTCTGACTCACCACGCCCTCAGTCTAAAGGCCTCTGGTATGTCTGGGTTGACCATGACTGTTGAGCTGAACAAAGCAGAGAGAGATCTGCCCCCAAAATCAGACAAGCGAGCTCCTTTGATGGCAACCACAGGCTGCCCAGAGCTGTCAAACTTTTCCGCCTGAAGAACGAAAAAACATTGTCAAAAACAGTAATCGAGGAGAGGGAACATGAGACGGCAAAAAGCACTTGTGTTCTCGTGTCATATGTTTTGTACATGTCTGCAACTTGGAGACACCAGAAAGTAATATGTGGTAAAGCCTGCTTTTATAATTGGACAACCTACAAGTTAATTTGAAAGTCATTTTCGGATTTTGGCAAAGAGGAGGGATTAGCTCTTGCAGATCAAATGAGCTTAGAGAAGAATAGTGCCATTTCATGCACATTCGAGAGTTATTTAGCCTTCTGTCTCAAATCAGAGACTCTGGTTCAAAACAGTCCTGAAGGTCACAGGAATCATTTGACCGATCCAAATTTTACAGGCCAGAAAACCCAATCAAAGTGCTCTGTGTGCAAGAGCACCCACAGTGTCCTGCTATGCATGCATGCACACGTGCACTGAGGGGGATGCACACGCACATACACACACAGGGACCTTTATAAATACACTACTTATTAGAGTTTGCTCAACATGGTTTTATGTTAAACCACAAATCTACCCATGACTACAGAAGGGGAATGAAAAAGACAATAGTTCTCACCTCCTCTCCCCACAGTGTGACTGTCACCACTTTGCCGGTTGTGTCTATTAGGCTGAGGGCCCTCTTGGAGACTTCTCTGCTGGACTTAGTGGTGATACGGGATACATCCTCTGCACTCTTACACACTCCAATCAAATCTGCAAGTAGAGAAAACCATTTTACATCTCCATCCATACATAGCTAATGAATACAGGTAGACAAATATTCCTAAAATATGGTAAGAAAAAAATATTATGTAAAGAAATTCTTCTGAAATGCCTCTACATAGTGAAAATTGTAAAAATACCACTTGGATATACTCCAATGGTAATGTGAAGTGTTATCACATCAGAAGCAGTAAAGATCCAACACATCACAGAGCTGACACTCCTGTGATATTGCCAAGTCACAGCAGACTAACATAAATGTCATAACAGGCTGGCTATCACCCAGGCCCACATTTCGAATCACAACAAACACACTCATTCTTCATTCAATTTCCTTTAATGCTCAAGGCCTGAATGCTACATTGAAGATTGCTGCACTTAACAGCAGTCAGTGCTGAGCTCCAAGAAGGTGCAGTCTGAATCAGTGCAGGTCAAATTAATTCATAAAGAGCATATATTGCAATGTCACAAGCTTATTGAAAACAAAGGGAACAAATACTGACTAATGCATCTCAGTGCTATGACATGCACAATTTAAATGAAAAAAAGTGGAACTTGTACATTTAATACATAATGGCACATGGATATCGTCTACATTAACAACTTAAAGTGCAACTTGTTCTCTGATAAAACAGTGTTACAACCCATATCTTATTCATATGAAACAAGAGAAAAGCAGCTAAATTCAAGAAACTGTAAGAAGTAGGGATTTGTTATTATCAGTTGATTAATAACTAAACAGAGCTCTGTGGAGTTTTACAGTAAAAAAAGTTATATCTACATTTAGTGATACTCGCTAAAATGTTGTGTCCTTGTGACTTGACAAATGTATTTTCCTACTCATAAAACATTTGCAAAACTGGATTTTGTTGAAATTGTACATTGTTTACATCCATGTTTTAAGGATTGCAATATCCAAGTCGTACACTCTTCTGCCGGTCAGTATTCTGTCAGTCATCTCCTGGAGTCAGGACTAGTGAGTGACCACGCATTAAACAAAATGGCTGGACAGATTTATAACAGACATTTTGCAAATCAGTCATTCTCTCAACCTCACCCTACTGTTTGCTTCGTCCGCTAACCTTTTTCTAAACTCTCCCTTCATCCTCCCCTTCATCCCCCACCCGCTCTCTGCCAGTGCTCTCTCAGCCTTCCTTAATTCCATTATGATTGAGACGATGTCATCCACCTCTGAACTCCATTATCACCACAGGAACAGGCTGACAGTTCTCATTACCATGTTATAATCCCCTATTTAACAAAGGAGTAGAGTGTGAGGGAGTGGAGAGCAGGAGAGAGGATGAAGTGTCAACAGATGACACAGAGAACATGCAACACTGGCCCTCTGTGACGAACACACAAACACACACCTCCAGTGGAACGGTGCATCTCTAAACTCTATACTAAGGTGCTGGCTGTGCTGGCTTGCTTTGCTTGAAATCTAAGGTAATGCAATATTACTTGGGTTAGGTCTTGTATTTTAACAATTCTGACTATGATTCTGCTTATCTATTCTTATTTTTTGAGGGGCAAGCAGGAAGGGCTGCACTAGTTTGACAACAACAACCACCTCCAGGCATAGAACCATCCACATTAAAAATTTCATATTTGCTAAGGATTTGGATCATGCAGTCCTACAAGTTATTTTTTTAGTGCATTAGCCAGTTGACAGTTTTCATCTCCCTGCGCACAAATATTCCACCAAAACAATTCCCTCGTCACTAGTTTGAGGGGGCACCATTGCTGCATCCTGGGCTTAAAGCCATTCCATACAATTGTGAATGGTTTAAAGAAATACAAACAAACCAAAGCATTTTCCCGCAAGAGAACAAAGAAAAGGTGCAACCAGACCAATCTTTGCTGCAGAATGGTCAGGCTATGCTAGATTAAGTTTACTACAGCAGTAATTTTCCTCCAAAGTAATAATCTAATGATATAATAAACTGTATTATATCAGACGTTTCTCTGAGTACTGAACACTACGGCATATTTTAGTGATTATATAAACATAGTTGTTCATTAAGCAACATTTTCAATGCAGCACATTTACAGTTTGGTATTCGTACTTTACTTAGGTAAAGGACTTGAGTACATCCTCCAACACTATTAAGGCAAACAAACAGTAACTATGTGACTTAATACAGTTATTTATTGACTGCTGGCACAGACAGACAGACAGACAAACAAAGGAGATACACAGTTATTGTTTGCAGTACACTGTTTATAAACTATCGTGAGGGACATTTGTTTTGGAGCTGAATCAAAGATAAACTTTCTTAATGATTCTTCTAACATTTGGACTTCTATTACCGGTTCTAAGTTGGAAACAGTTCCCGATGCCCGACCTTAAATATTACAGCTCAGAATGTCAGAATGCTTTAACAACCTTTCAGTCCCTAAAGGTCAGAATACGCTTCATCCAGACAAGCAGACAAGATATGTTGTGAAGTTCCTCTGCTGCTATGGTACTTACAAATGGTCACCTTGTTTTATAAGGTGGTACTTTTACATGGATAATTCACAAGCAACAAAAACAGTTGATTCTTGTCACTGTTAGGACAAGAATAAACTTTAAGATGAAATGAGCCGTTTTCACTTCTCAATTTAAATACAGAGCAGTAACAGCTCTAAACAATACGCTGTCATTACCACAACTACATGAAACCACTGTCATACCTGAGCATCATCTAACCAATAATACTGAGCACTGTGAAGAGCACACTCTTAAATCACCAATTTCAACCTCAATCTGCACATGGGCCACCCCAATTTACCTGTCACAGAGATAAGACATGCCTGTCAGGCACTGAGGTCAAAAATCGCAGCCAACCTTCGTGAAAACAGTGGAAAAAGAATTATCCTCGTTTTTATCTCTCCTTTTCATTGTATGCCTGAATTAACCTTCAGTCTGACATTGTCATAATGTGTTCCTCAAAGACATTTGGTTCTCAACTGACTGGTATGTGTCTATCAATTAATTAAGATCTTTTATTTTTCCAACTTCTACACCTATTGACCCAATTGACTGAGTTCAGCAGTGACAGATGAGATAATTCATATGTGGAAATACTGAAAGCAACTAACATGTCCTTGACAGTTCTGGTTACTCACTGGGCTTCATTCAACAAGCAATTAGTTGCACGCTTGTTCTCAAGTGCCATGTGTGAGTGTTGAGGAGAGTTTGTGACATTCACCAGTTTTCTTGTACTTAGAAGTTTTTCTTTCCAACTAAAGCCCTTTTCAGACATGAGATACACAACATTGCTGCTTTATCAGTTGACGTGGCAGCATTCTCTCATTCAGATCTAGATTGCTTTTAATTTAATGTTCTTTATTTCTTTAGTCAGACAGACCCACAGCAGAGATGAAAAGAGCCACAGGACCCATACAGTATTCGTCAAACACATACAATTGGACAGTACATAAAGTGATGTGTAACGCTTCAACTGGAATTAGGTTGCAGCCTTTACAGCATCACTTCTTAGATTCTTCTATATAAGTAAAGTATAATTTTGAGTATGCCTTTCTGTTAATGTAGATAATGCACATGTTTTAGTTGATTATTTTGTATTAAAAATCTAAAAGATGTATTTTTTCTTAATGTTTGTTTTTATTTTAAATATTTTATTGTCTTTCTTATCCAAGTGTCTTATTTGTGTGCCAACATCTTTTATCTTTTTTTTTCTTTCCTTAAATCGGATAAATTGTAAACAAGGATTTGACATCTCAGTGTTTTCAGAGTTTAAAACAAGGCTGAGGAATGCAGCTGCTTGGAGTTCAACTTGTGTAGTGTTGAAAGTCAAATGTAAATATTACCAACCATTTGAGACTGCCATAGCACCTTTAACAATGTTTGATGTTTCAGATAAAAACACAGAAATGTTCATGTATGAGGCAAATGTGCTCAAAGTAAGTTGTACTGTAAAAAATAACAATAGTTCTCTTTGTCACACAGACGGCATCAGGCATCTTTTCTTCTGCTTCTGAATTTTAAAACAACCATACACAAAGGAAAGTACCACACAGTGGCTGAATCACATTTCATTTTCTATCCAACACTTTGTTTCAGCACTTCACAAAGTTTGGAGAGGCAGTGAGTCATGTCATTATAAGAACACTCGCCACAGATTGCCGATTGGTCGGCAAAATACCTATCTGGCTGAGCTCATTATCAATGTTTCTGAGCTTTGACTTTAAAACCTGAGCTTTTCAATCATGGTTTTTAGTTTGAGAGGCCATAAAAAGCATTAAGTGAGCAGTGTCATCTCCTGCCTTTACCTTTTCCTACATTTCTTCCTGCTTTTTTTACATGTTCACACACTGTTTAGTTGTTCTCTTATTAGTTATTAGTAATTGTAGGAATGAACAAACAGAGCCATTGATGAACGTCGTCTCTTACCAATGATAGCATCTTTGTCTCTGTTTTCCAGCTCCGCGATGGGCACAAAGTCACAGTTGAGTGTGGGGACACCCTGACTGTCATCACATGGTATAATGGATGAATTAGCGTGGAGGGTCATCTCGTACTCGTGCTTCAGCGTCGTGTACTGTTTGTTAGCCACCTTAAGTGTCGCCTTGGAGATGTAGTACACCTACAGGGAACAGGCAAGTTCAGCGTGCTGGTATTAAAAAATTACACCTAATCAAACTTGCCATTTCCTGAGAATTCAATGCAGCTATGACTGATCAAATTGGTGACCACTTTATTGATCCTGCTAAGCAAATTATTATGACAATACAGCTTCCGTTCAACCAAAACCTCTTAATAAGAATGGAAAAACCTTCAGGTCCAACTCAGATGTGGTGTCATATCAGCACCATCACTTCTCTAATTCACCAGAAAATAAGAAGCAGCTGAGAGCGAGTCTGTTAAACAGCATAATTTAAACTCAATCTGCGAGGCACACTTCTTCATTTACTCTCCCAAGTCTCCAATATCCCCCCTCTCTCTCTCCCTCTGCCTCCGAGTTTGTCTCTGTGCCTCTCGTTCCTTCCCTTCCTTCCTCCTTCTCTGATTTACCCCACACAGAGATAGGAGCATGAAACTAATGTGATAAGCATTCTGGCTGCTCAGAGCCAGTCACACCCACTCACTGTTTTGTCAATGCTCAGATCACGAAGGGAAGACGGATTCATTCCTTTATTTATCTTTGGAGGGCAGAGGGCACAAATTGGATGTGGGACTGTGTTGGGAGTCAGTGCCAGTGGCTGATACCTGATCCAGTGTGGCTAGCAAAATGATGGCCAGGGTTAATTGAGTTATTAAGCTCTGTGAGCCAGACTAAGTTGAGCAGGAGCTTTAACATGTGTTCCACCTGTCTGTAATGACTCAGGTAATCAGGAGCATGCAAGGGGCAGGTTCTGATTGTCCAGCTTAAGCATCACCCATTATATCACAAACACACCCCAATAAGAACTTTTTCTAATCAGAAGTGGTTTTTCTTTTGCTTTTCAGCTGGTCCCTGAGACTGGTGCCAACTTCTGCTTATGCTCTCTTTATAGGAAAAAATGTTGTCTGCCATTATGCATCTTAATGCCCCACCTGACATTTTACTTTTATCACTTATCTATTAATGTTGGTTTTCTAAATTTAACCACTTGAATGCGACACTGAGATCTTAATGTGGAAGTGTCCTGACTAGCATTAAGTCTCTGAACTCCAAAACCCGCTGGCAGGTTCTAAAGAAATGCTATTTGGAAGGAAAAAAATCAACAAAATTACATCACATGTTACATATTTACATTTCATCAGAGCGAGAAACTGACTTTGAACTTTGTGACAGTCCTGGGACTAATCATGTGTGACTTTCGGTTGCGTTGGAATAAACAACCAAATTTAAGCAAAAACTCTGGATAATTTATCTAAATTATTTTATTTACATTTAAAAACTTGCCGAATACAAACCAACTGCTGTAACCAGATTCTGTAAAAGCCAAAAAACGATGCAGCCCTTGGAACATGTGAGAAGTCATTAGTTAGTGACTCAGCTGTGGCTGTCAGTCACACTATAAAAATTCAGGAACTTTTGGCTGAACTGCAGGCTGCACACGGAGCAGATAGAAGAAAAACAAAAATTTAAGTAGTAAGATATCTACAGTATATAAAGCCACCTTTTCTTCCAAGACTTTCTATTGCAGTGAAAATTGAGCCCACAGTGAATAAAAATATGACAGAGGCAAAATCATCTAGAAACTGCTTGAGCTTCAGAGGGTTAATAACTAATTTAAAAAACGTGAAATACTTCTTAATGATTATAATATTTTTTGTAAGAATACTACTGTATATATTTCAATTCTTGTGCAAAACACTGTTTAAATTGCAGTCCTGCAGCAGGTTCAGGGGTCAGTGTCTGAGTCAGTTATATAACAGGAGATGGAGCTGGTAGGGATTATATTTCTTACTAAAAGACAATAAAGCAGATGCTTGCTGACACAAGGTCTTGAACCACAGCCCTTTGGTTGAAAAATGATCCTATTACTAAAAGCTACTTCCCAGATTCTTTAAGGTTTGGCAAGTACTAGCGCTTGACTTCAATTTTAGTATTCTAGTGTTTTTCCACACTTAGAGGGTTAGTGGTCATTGTAATTGTTCTCGCTCTCTAAACTTGAAGTGAACGGATCGCTTGTATTGCAACAACACTTAGTGTGGCTACAGGCCCTTTTGTAACTGAGTTTCCATTGAATCTCTCAAGTAAGTGACTTTTTAAATGTCATGTAAACCCTTGGCCATGAACACAATTTCTAATAAGCTTTTTTCAAGTAATGATGTACAAGACAGAAGACTGTGCACAAGCAGCAGATTAAAGAAGAGATTGTTGCATCCTGTAATCCAACCTTGCACTTAAAAAGCAGCCATCTAAAACAAAACTGACACTTACTCAAAGAAGAATCTAGAACTCTAAACAAGACATGTCGATATTCCTGCGCTGATTATTTTGATAATTTGTCAAATTCAGACATATTTGTGCTGTGAGGAGGAACTAGACTTGTTTTGTTTGTCTGTTTTATTACTGCCTTCGCTACTCTCACACAGGTGGTCTGACACACACAAGGCAGCCCATATGTTTTGTCCTTTTTAAATTAATATGAGTCGAGGTTATCCAACTCGGGTAGATATACTCCAAAGTCAGTCTATTAAGGATGAAATGATTATAGCATAATAATAGAGACAGCAGTGACAATGAAGCTACATGTGATAATCAAACAAAGATACTGTCTTAATTAGACAGACTCAGACTTCTGAAGCCTCATTTAGCTTTGTCTAGAGTAAAGAATGCAATGTTTCCCCCTATTTCTTACAGTGTAGGCTCACTTGAAAGAGGAATGACTGGAGTTACCAATAAGACTATGAACGTATTGTATAAATGGACATATAAGTACGGTATAAAGACAGATAAAATCCAAAACTATCCTTTGAATGTTTGCAGGAAGAGCTCACTCAAAAATTCTAATTTCTGGGGGTGCCCCGGTAACTCAACTGGTTGAACGGGCAACCCATAAACGGGGTCTATAGTCCACGATGCAGCGGTCATGGGTGCTTATCCAGTCATTTGATACAGACTGATACAGTGATAACCAGACACTTGAACAACAGCAAAACAATATCAAAATGTCCCATTTTAAATAGTTTCTTAAACCAGTCAGCTACAAACACCCAGCTTTATATTTCATCTCAAATGTTCAATAGTCTCTAACATATACGGTATATTTCAGCAAAAAATGACTAAATAATTCTTTCTCAAAATCCTTGAAAAACCTGCCTCTGGCTCATTCATTGACCAGAAATCCTGCAGACACCACAGAATTTTGCACAGGGATTTTATAAGACACTACTTTACCAGTGATACATTTGTTTGAGGAGCTATGTAGAAAAATGAATACCTCAAGCTCAAGCTTACAAGCTTACTAGCCTTTTTGATACCGTCTTACTTTTGTCAAAATGGGTCTTCTGTCAGTTTCACTATTTGGCAACAACACGTGGAAGCTGTTTTTCAAAGAATGTGAGCATAAACATTTCTTTAGCCCTGGGCAAAGTGCAGCACATGCAAAAGTTAGCATTTTTGTCTAAAATTTCCAAGAAGCTCTTATCACTTTAAGTGAGGATATACATGGATGAGTGGGATCTGCTCACCTTGCCTTGCTCCACTAGAGAGAAAAACTTGTCCACTTCGTTGTTGAAGGCAGTGATCTTGATTTCTCCCTGTTGACCAGCACATTTCCATTTAACAACATTTCATGGCACGGATAAAGCGAAAAACGCTCAGGTGTGACATATGTTGACATGCAACAGATAGAGGTTGAGCACTTTCTTGACTACTCACACTTTCATCCACTATCTCAAAGGAGAAGAGCTTGCCCTCTCCTCTAGAGTTACTCCACGTGCGGATGTTGGACTTGTTGGTGACTCTGGCTCTGATAGTCCACCTACGGATTTACACAGATATCTGCAACAGTGCTTTCAAAGTACATGTCAATAAAATAAACTTAATTACACAACATGATTTACGTAATTTTGGACAAAAACATTTGAATACCTAATACACCTTAATTAAAACTGACCTGTAAAGAGCTAAATACAATAATGTCTTTCATTATGTTTTCATTTATTTCCATCAACAGATTTCCTTTATGCCAACGTGTGCAGGCCATTCAGTGTATACCATTTATGTACAAAAATATTAACACAAAAAATTTCTTTGACCAACGCATGAAAGTTTACAAAAAGAGCTGCAGTCTAAAGGTCAGCACAAACAGTAAACAATGCTGCAGAGACACTTTAAAAAGCTTCCTTTTTTGTTAATGAGCATCCAACTCAGCTCACATCACTCACTAGTGGGAAACACAACTGCACAAAAGAACAATTCCCAAGGAAATTGGATGAATGTCTTTTCAGTCTTTTTAAAGTTCCGTGAAAGAAAAAAAAAAAAAGCATCCAGCAACTTTCTTTTTCAAAGAGTGAACTAGGTGTTGTACATCTGCCAACTTCTGGATGCATTTAAAATGTGCTTCTTGTTCTGTTTTTAACAACAGCCAGCCAAGCTCGGCACTTTATGCAGCAGTGAGCTTTTTGACTGCATTGATAATTGTGCAGTGGAGGATATTCATACCATAACTTTGCCTGCAATTAAATCCCCTATCATGAGAGCAGCTGTTGGCCCAGAGTGAACCCCATTTCCTGCTCCGTATGGATAAGACCGCAACACCGAGGTTTACGACAGTCAAAAACCAGTTATACTCTGCTCTAGATGCTTTTACTTAACACCAGCAGAATGGGATGGGAAAACCATGCAATCGGCCATAAAAGACCTTGTGAACATACAAGGCATCCCCACACAATCTACTGCATGTAACACTTTGTGACACACAGGTGCGCAGGCACACAGCTCAGCTTTTCATTTCACCCAAACGTTCATAGAAGAACCACAGCTGCTGAGGTCATCTGTTTTACTCAGTGTAGGTACTCCCCAACTTCAAAGTTAGAACAGTCATCAGTTTATTACAACACCTAGAGGCACAGTTATCTTTACAGCTTGCAATTTCAAACAGGGCTGCGTTATCAGAGCCAAAACATGGAGAGTTGACAAGGTACCTTTACACCAATCTGGACAACTACATCTTGCTACACTGTGCTCTTGTCTTTTTGTAGCCAACTTTAAGGTCAGAGACTTAAGCCTAATGAAACGATAAGAAACACAAGGGGGGAAAACAGCAGTAAAATGGAACCCTGGAAGAGAAATTGAAAGAGGGAAGGAAGGGGGAGAAAAAAACGAGGTTGGCCAAATCCCCACCGGGCCAAATAACAGAATCAAAACCTCAGCAGCAGACCATAAAGACCCAGCAGCACCTGCTGTAAAAGTGTCCGTTTCTGAGGCAAGATCGGTCATTTCATTTCATTTCCATGCAAATGGGCTGACTAACATGCACACACTCAACTCGACACAGGCGTACACATTCATATGGGGAAAAAAAAAGACTGCTCTCACATGCATGCACCAACACATATACACACTTATTCAAACATGCCCGAAAGTGCTACCTAGAATTGGCAGCAAACAGGGAACTCGAGTCACAGCATGGGAGAAAATAGTTTAGCTGATGAATGAGCAGTAGTGGGAAAAAAATCTAAGTGAAGTCATACACAGTGCTGAGTTTGTTTGGTAATTAAACAGAAAGAAGAAATACGTGTAAGATTTATAACTATTCACTATTTCAATTAATTTAAGCTACAGGTACCACATATATGAATCAAAGCAGGCACATACAGACCCATATACTTATACTTACTTGCTTTGGTAAGGGTTGAGGTTAGCAATGGGCATTGCTTTTGCTGTCGAACCTGGAGAAGTGCTGGTGGCTTTCAATGGTGAAGTTTTCATTGGTGAAGCTTTCATGGGTGAAGCTTTCATGGGCGAAGTCTTCATGGGCGAAGTCTTCATGGGCGAAGCGTTCATGGGCGAAGCGTTCATGGGTGCTTTTCCAGTAAATCCTCTTCCTCGACCTCCCGAAGCAGAAAAGGCTGCTGAAAGATAAAGTGAGATCCGTAAAGAAGCTCTCCAAATTACTGGAATTGCAATTTAATTGTGCTGCAAGGATTGACTGGTTGACGGACATCAAACACGATTTTAGCAATTAATTTACCATTAATGACATTTGTCAAGCAAAAATGCCAAACATTTCCAGGGGGGAACTTCTTAAATGTGAGGATTTACTGATTTTACTGTCAATTGATTATGTTGGAGCTTTGGACTGTTGGTTGAGCAAAACAAGCAATGTGAAGATGTTTCTATGCTTTGGGAAACTGCAAAGAACAAACAAATTTGCTAAAAAAAAAAATGATATAAAAAGGTCAATCAATAGTGATTATACTGAGTGTCAATAAAAGATCTGTCCTGGTGTGTGTACAGGTTCACTACACTTTTTTTGTGATAACTGATACCAAATACTAATTTCACTTGTCTGGCTCAGTTATGTTTAGTATGTGGCAAAAGTAGCATTATGATATTTATTTTTTTCACTGACTGTATCACATAACTGAAAGGGCACCTACCAACGAAATGCAAGCAAAATAGTTCAGCTCAAAAACATTAGTGGTTGTACTCTTAGCTGATCATATGAGCTGCTGCCAAAATGATAAAATGCCTGAGAAAGTTAAACTCTCCCAACAGATCTCTCCGTAGAGTTACTCAATTCCCTGTTAACATCAGTTGCCAATTAATAAAACCGTTTTCCTTCATCGAGTATGGCTGCCAATCAATTTTTAATTTCATAATTACTGTACTTGTGCCTTTCAGCCATAGGAAAAAGAATAATTAGGATTAGTTATCAGAATATCAGTCTTGTGGCCAAGACACCAAACATAGTAGTCTTAATTACATTCATGCGGCACGACCGTTATATATTTTAGAGTCCAAGAGAGACAAAGTGATTAATTTAAACAGATCGAACATAGCCTATAGACATGAATGATTGAGGGACCATAATTAATTATTACATTGTTTTCATACTGTGTAACATTAAACAGAAAACACAATACATGTACTTTAACCCAAAAAATGTTGAATTTATCAGAAAATACCAGATGAAACTGAATGTGGAATAACACCAACTGGAAGCAATTCAACAGCAAAACATTCCATTCTTTGTGAAATTGGATGATAGTACTGCTATCATTTCTATCTTTGTTAAGTGTGCACTTAACTCAGACCTAATTTAAATATCTCACATACAAATAAATCAACACACCAACTAAAAAAGTTAAGAATAAGTTTCCTTTGTTTTTCGAAAACACCTGCTCAGCTTTTCTGTTCTTTTTTCACGAATGAATATGCCAGAAGACTTGAACAGTTTGGACCAGCCCACAGACTCTTAAGGTGCTATCTCACCTCCTACGTTTAAGTGGCATCAGCCCCATCAGAATGATTCAGGCTAAATAATTAGCAGTTGTCAAAATAGTTTTCTGCAATGCCGTATTTTGGCACCAATGAGCAACCATATTGAGACACTGCATTTAGGTGGAAGAAATATCAGGTGTACAATCTACAGAGACCACTCCCCTGATTTAAGCTCCTGTTCTACAGCACAACAAATACTCACCTCTATGATACCCTCCTTCATGTGTGTGTGTGTGCGTGTGTGTGTGTCATGAGCAAATTCTTCAGGGAAATCACAGACTGAACAGCTATTTTCAGGCGAGGGGTAATTAACATCAATATTCATACACACGCTATCTGGATGAAGTGTTAGAGAGAGGGATCTGCTAGTGAAAAGAGAAGATGGGGAGGTGATAGGTGGTGGTGATGGGGGGTGAACTGGAGAACAGAGCAAAGACAGGGGCATGGAACATTATCAAGGATCCTCATTTTTTGTGATTAACATCAGTGCAGGCTTCTAATATGCATGCCAGTAACATATTCAGCAGCCCGTCGTTGACAAGGGGTCTGTGGTGAGGACACTGCAGGGACAGGGAAAGACAGAAATATATAGACAAGATAGAAGTAATAAATAGAGAAAGTGAATAGGAAAGAGAGTATGTCTGTGTGTGTGTGTGCGCGTGTGTGTGTGTGTGTGTGTGTGTGTGTTTATGAAAGGAAGGAGAAGAGGGAAGGAGTTGTGAGGACAAAGGAAACCTGCAGAGAATGGTTAGTGATGAATAATGAATATTTTTTTAACCGCACTTCAACGAGTGCAGATCTCTTTTTGGAATTTAAATATCATCTTCGAAGCAGTTTGAAGGTAGTCTATTTCAAGTGATAGGCGCCGATGAATATTTAAATGAGAATACAGAAGCATCTGTGACTAATGTGTCATGACCTCTGACTTTACACCTCATGCTGGAAGCCAAGGATTTTTTAAAAACATTTCAGAACAATAATATAGTTCAAATACTGACGTTTGTTTAATTGAGAGTATGATGACACTTACAGTTACTGACAGAGTGCAGAAAGCATGCTTCAACAATATTTAATGGTCTAAACATTGGAAATAATTTCTTCAAAATGGAAAATCTTTCTAGCAGCATCCTCCCACTCCATGGATGTCAGAGGTCAAGGTCTCTACAGAGCAGAATGCCTACAGCTGATAGGAAACGCTTTCCATTCAACCAATTACAATACACTTCCTCTGCCATCTCATATGGTGAAAAATGCATTTTTATGTTTTGTAGTTGCTCTAAACTTGGTTATGTACAGCAGAAGCTGTTAATATATAAGGACAATTACTTCTGTCATTCCTCAACCCCCCACAACCAGATAGCCTCCCAGCTTTGTGAGCCAATAACTATTTTACTGTTACGAGCTGTTTCACACCAAGTGTATAACCAATAGTCCACTAGCAGCTGCCACAAAGTCCACCAGGTTTGTTTGTTGTTTTTTTGTTTGTTTTTTATTTACTTTCTAGAGCTGCTGCTGCTAACTCTAAAAGGTTACAAACAAAGTACACTAAATGTTCTGCTGAGTAAATACAAGAGTCTTCATGATTCTTCTGAGGAGCTAAACATCCAGTGGATCACTTTTATCTTAGAAGGTAGTGTCACCACAACAGGAAAACCCTTAGTGTTTGCACGTTCTGTAATAAGACTAACTTAGACCCACAGGTAAGAACTCTGTAGAGCTGAGGGGGATTCAGAGATAGAAGAATATTAAGACCAATTTGAAATCAACAAGCAAGGATTGGGTGGATTACTGTATTTTCTTGTCGCCTATTGTGCTTTAGTGCAGCCTAAACTCTGTCAGTGTTTACATCTGTTTGCTTCTCTCCTGCTCTCTGTGCTCACATATACTGCATTTTAATACAGTACAATTCTCAATAACGCTCTTGCCATTGACAAATTGTTTTTCCTCTTGTCAGATAATGGAACAAGTGTGAGGTACTGACTAAAATGAAGCCCATTAACACTACATGTTAGAAAACAGTCACTTCAGAGCCATTTCCAATGTGGAGCTCTGCATCGCTAAAATACAGATTTTATAACCTCAACACTGTCTGACAAAGTCACGATTCATGAGTTAAAAACAATGACTGTGCAGTGATATTTACATGTAAAACAGTGGAAGTGTCACAAAGTTCTGATCTCACATTTATGTGAGCTGCCGTGCAGTCAACTATTTTCCACTGTCAATCAAAAATACAGAGAAAGTGTTCTTCCTGAAGAGGGCATGGACAGCAGCAGCTCAGCTGCACTTAAAGCTTCAGACACTGAAACAGCCAGTTTAAGAACAGGGCTAAAAGCAGTAATGACACAGTCACGGTAAAATGAACCCTATATACAGTATTCTGAATTTAAAAATTCTATATCACATTTTGAGAACATTCGCCAGACTCTACATTAGTTTAAAGTAAAAAGGTGCACAATATTGGACCTTCAAGGTTCACCAAAAACAAAAAGGTCCCAGTCTTAAATACACTTAAATCAATGCAAAGAAGAAAAAGAGCAAGAACAACAGGTCCTAGTAGTGTATCTTGGCTTGTTCATGGAAAAATGTTTTGTCCAAAACATTTGCAGATCCGCACTTTGATTTGAACTATAACATCAAGCCTTAACCTGACAGGACAGAAACATGTATCTGCAAGCTTTTCTAAACTAATTGAGTTTAATTTTGTTGCTCCCTCCCGTCTGTTCAAATCTATTCATTTACTGGTATTATTTCTATTATGTTCTGATCTAGAAGATCTATAATTGGTATTGGAGCAGCAGTCATCAAGCATCAAGTGACTTCTTAAAACTCTCTTTTAACAAACTATTTCTAAACTTTACTGGACAGCTGAGATACTGTGAGTCACATCTCATGATAATGCTGCAAGAGTGAGTGAAGATGCTGCCTCTTTGCGCCTTGCATCGTAACCTGCTCTGGGTCCCCTGTGAGGAGGGGTTAATGTACAGGAACATATAGAGTAAAAGAAACGAATGCAAGTACAGCGGGACTCAATGTGTCGCTTGAGGACTGTGAAGTCTTCACAGAGGCTTAAACCCAGACCCTTGAATAAAAGAGCAGCCTCCCCAGTCATTCCAAAGCACACAGCTCACTAGAAACACTCGCTTTGTGGCATTTAGCAATCTTGTTAAAGCACACAAATTTATTGACTTCCCGAAAATGCAATTTACAAAAATATTGGAATCAAATCAAACCCTTAACCACATTCAGTCAGAGAAAACACTTTTGAGATTTCATGCATAAGACTTGTTTTTGGCACTACAGACGAACGCAAGACCATTTCATCCACAGAACAATTAAACAGAGCAGCAGGTTTTCTGTATCTGGTGGGATCTCTGAGGTAGCATGGATCAAAGGATGTAACGAGCAAAGAGTCTGATGAACTACATAATGCAGAGCCTCGTCTTTGCTGAGTCAAATTAGTTGACTTTCCTCTCTCTCTCCCTCCGTCTGTGCATAGCTACAAGGGGATTCAGTCCACAACACAATATTCACAAAGCCATGAACTGGAGGAGCCATCGGCCCACACGAGCTCCCTCAGTCACAACACGCACATACAGACACACACCTACACATGCACAAACACACAATATACCAAGCACTCATTATCCACCCACATGCCTACATCCTCCACTGAGGAGGACCATTGGGTATGTTTCTGCCACATAACAAAATCAATGTCAATGCTGAGAGCAGTAAAACAACAGAGTGAAACAAAGGCTAAGCTAATAAAAGAAGATCCAATAAAGCACAGGCTACTTTAGGCATGATACATGGCACCAGTCGCTGTGGTAGAAAACTAACCAGCATTTGGAGCGACTATTCTGTTAGAAAAATCTGGATGGTGGTAAAACAGTGGAAGGGGTGACTTATGGACTCCTGCAGTGTGCTAGCGGGCAACAAGATAGTTTCCTGCTCTGATAGCTGAGCCATAAATATGATTAAAGTGCTCAATGTGATAAGAAAAAAAAGGCACTTGAGCAGAAGAAACTGCAGTCTTCCATTCATTTAACATTTCCCGTGGCTACCTTCAACTGGTAGAAAACCACTGTGTGCCTTAAGATCGTGCTCCATCGAAATCTTAACCCATGCTCACACTACAGCCTTTGAACACCGAGGCACTATGAATATCAAAGGAATGAAAACCAGGACATACTTTTTGGTCTATAGCACTGATTGAAGTGTGGTAAGGTAAATGAGATGGGACGTGAAAATGAACAACGAACTTGATCCCAAATTATGGCTGCAGAAAAACAGTACTGAGGAGAGAAACCAGCCAGAGGACTGCAAATCATTCATCAGCACTCTTCACTCAAAGGGTACATGGCTCCCTCTGTTGTCAAGATTAGGATGTGTAAAAATATTCTAATTTTCTCTGAAATAACTGGGCCAAAACTCAGAGCAATCGAACCAACTGCCAACATTTCTTGTGACTCTAAAACTCCAATTTTTACCAACAGAAGTGAACAGAGCAGCTGTTCCCTATTTATGACTGCATTTATACATAAACAAATCCTGTAACTTCTAATTAACGAAACTGCATTTGATGACGTCTAACTGTTAAATAAAGACTTGCTGATATTTGTGAGGTATTTCATTCCTGTGATCTGCTGAAAAAATAAGTTCTATTGATCTATATGACATGTAATATCCATGAACGCAGAGCTCGAGGGCCTCTGGGTGAACTGATTTGTTGTGTTTACGAATGATTTATTTAGAAACCTCTGTCTTGCCAGAAGTGGCTTAGGAAAACATTCACATATATTTTCGGTATTATTATCAATACTGCATGGGTACTGACACAGAACACATATTTTTTTTGCTCAGATGCAAGACCTCTGTTTGTGTTTGTGTATAAATTGTGTATCAGCCTCATGCTGATCATTTGTATATGTTAAAGCAAAGGTTTCACTGTCAACATGATGTATGCACACAAAGTTTCCTTGAGTGTATAAACAGACAATAAAAGACAATATAATAAAACATGGTTGAAATTACATAAAATATCCTAATAGGAGAATTTTTAATTCTTAACAAATACTTCTCAATAACCCCATAAATGTCAAATCACACAAACAGGTTTGAAAGGCATTAAGACCATTTATCAGAAAACTGGAAACTGTAAAAACAGAAAGAAATTTCCTACTTTCCAACAGTGCATGAGCTAATCATCTGTGAAATGGTGTCATGTCTGGAAACTTATTCAAATTTCAACTTAAAATTGTGATATTTAATCAAAATCATTTCATTTTAAGCCTGATTTTAAATTTGCCAAAAATAAACCGTTTGCAGTAACCAGGTTTTGTACAAAAAAACAAAACATAACATGAGGTTGTGACCAACCGTCAAGTGATAAAAATTCAGATATTTTCACCTGAAGTGAGCTGAACTTAAGGCTGTACTATTTTCACATAACAGATAAAAGACAAGTATCTAAACAATTACAAATTTTAATACTTAAATATCAATAGCATGTGGAGCCACCATCTTTTGTCCAGTGGCAACACTTGGAAAAATTGTGTACAAGTTGATTTCATGGTTTTTAAAATTTTTCTAAAATAATAATCCTCAAAATTCTAATTTCCCTTTGTCTGTTTTACGGCATTAGAAGTGTCATACTATTAAAAAAAAAAATACATTTTTGAGTTCTCACCTCTTCTAGCCACAGAGGAGTAAGACTTTATACTGCAGTGAAAAATGAGCCCACAGTGAGGAAAAATGTGACTGGAAACTTCTGAGAGTGTAGAGGCTTAATAAACACACTAAACTATTTCCTAGCAGCTATTTAAACAACATTATTGTATATTATAAACCTTACATTACAGAGTGCTTATAAATGCTAAACAACAAGATTTAAAGCAAATTTTGCCTTTAGTTACTGCTGCTATTAACAGTGGCCTCTACTTTGTGTGTGTGTGTTTTGTTAACAACTATAAGAATAATATTTCAGAGATAATTGTGGATTTGGTAAGAGATTTGGTAAAAGATAGTATAACCAGCAAAATATATTTAAGCATTGGGGTGGTACACTGTCCAGCACTTATGTGAAATGGCTTGTATGTGTACAGAAGCCTGTAATCATATATAAACCCTTGAAATGACACTTACTGTTGCTGCTGCTATAGGAGGTTCCAGGTACTGCTGCAGATGGAGGGGAAGCTGAAACAGATGTACTTGAAGACACCTTCTTTGGAGATGAATTCTTACCTGCAAGTCAAACAAACACCATAAGGGACCAACAGAAGCTGCTGATTATCTTTTCTATATTCATCCATGCACATTTAAAACAACTATACCATCTGCGCTATATAGAGTGGGATTTCCAATCTTTCCTCCAGTTTCCTCAGCCGACTGTAATATCTCCAAGTCCATCACAATCACCACATGTCTGAGATACAAAAAGCGAAAAAAAGGCCAAGTGGGATTATATGCAGCAAACAGAGAAAAATAGGGGCGGGGAAGGAAAGAAACAAAGGAGGAAGACGCACCTTCCATCTGCCAATGTGTTGATGATGGTCTTCTTCAGCAAACACACACAGTTTGGTACCAGGAGGTTCTGCTCTGTCAGATAGTTCAACTGTGTGGCCAGAAGCAAGGCTACAAACACAATACATGCATGACAAGAGCTTCTGTTAGGCTGTTTTCATCTTCATCACAACTCCTCGCCTGTTGGATTCCCCAGGAACCAATTCTATATCCAGTTCTTTTTGCATATGCTCCCTTTACGTTCTATCTTTAAAAAATATAGCAAGTACATTTCATTGTTACATAGAAAACTCAAGTCCATTTGTAACTTTAACATCAAACAATTACCCCGGAAGGCCTTACAGTATTGCCTGAATGGCAGTAAATTTTCCTAATCAAAATGAACAGAAAACAGAGATTATAATCTTTGGAGGCCCTGACCTCCACGTCACCTTTAGAGGAAACTCCATACTTTGGGTGCCTTCAAGAAATGCTTTGCAAAAAAACATGGGAGTGACCTGTGGCAACATTTTTTTTATTATTATATTTGACAAATACGTGTAGTTTTAAACACTACTTTCACTCAGCTCAGAGTTTTTAGGAAGGTCAAGGGTCATTCACACCTTTATTTCATCCAGGCTTGAACACCACTTCAGTTTTTAGTCATGTCTCAGCTACTCTTGTCTTTTCATGACCCACATTTTGCCAATACTGGATTCTCTGCATGATTAGATTTAAAAATTTTATTTATTTAAAATTCATTTTAATATAACATTCTTTGTTTTAAAGTATTCAAATGGGTTAACAACTCCCTACTGCTATGATTTTCTAAATTTGCACGCTTCCACAGGATCCCTGAGGTCTACTGATCAGAGCCCCTGCTTGTCTCATGGTCCAGATTAAAGCGTAGAAGGTATGTGGCCTTTGCAGTAGCTGCAACTTATGGCTTCACATCAGGATCTCACTAACAGCTGACATTTTCCAAACCTGTTTGAAAACCCAGTTTTATTCTTTGGCTTTGAAACCAGTCAAGAGTTTTGACATTTGCTTTAACTTGTGTTGTTCTACTGTTTGATTTTTTTTTAAACAACTGTTCTTTTTTTGTACTGCGCTTTAGATCAATGTCCCCTGACCTGACCTGACTTGATTTGACAATACATACCTACAAGATACCATATATTACCTGTTACTGGTACTTGATTTTCTTCTGAACTGTAAATTCTCTTGCACTACTGTTTCACAATATGAGCTATGAAATTACATGAATTCATTATAGCGCTCTTTTGGTTTTGCTTGTTAGTACAATATCAGGACTGATACAAACTGCATCCAGTTTCTGCAAGATACTCACATGACAAAGAGTGCTGACCATCACTCATCAGAAGCCGGAACCTGGGTGGGCCTGAGGTTGTACTGATCTGACGGATGCTCTGACAAACACAGAGGGAAGGAAGGATTTCATGAGCAAAACAAAAAAATAATCTCATTATGCTTGATACTGTACAGCTAATAAGTCCATAAAGATACATTAATATAATTTATTCAACCACTTTGTGTGCACAGAAAAGCAGTAAACTATGATAAATTATATTAAATATAACTACGTAAGCACATTTCAATTATTTAAATTCGGACGCCGATTTTACATTTTCTTTTTTGTCATTTTGCTGTTTACTAAATGTATAGTGATAGCACCGATAAAAACAAAAAATGCATGGAGACACAGAGTAACTCATAGTTTTAGTACAGGATAGAGCTACTCAACATATCGGTTCAGCATCAACACATGCTGCTACAACTTGTTTTGCTGCCTGACACAAAAGGAAACTTGCATGGTTCTTATTTTCACTGATTAATCTACAGTAGAAATCTGTCTGATAGAACATAATTTTTGAGGGTTCTTGGCTGCACATTTCTGAAAATGTTGTTACCAAGACACAGAATTTGTTGACATGCAGGCTCCACACGTGCACAGCAAAATGTACAAAAAAAACAGGAGAAAACACACCAAAATGGAAGATAAGATTGCATAAAGAAATGAACTGGTTGCATGGAAATATTTTGGCTATTTAAATCAGCAGCACAACGCCACCAAAAATAGCTATTCAAGCCATCTGGTGAAAATTTCTGGATTTTTCATACAAACACAGAAAAACTACATATTGCAATGTCAGCTGTTTACAATATTGTGCAGACCTAGCACAAGGTGTAGGTTTAAACCACAAGGTCCCAAAATGTCATAAGACCAACATTACTTCAATATCACATGCTATTGTAAATGTGCTGTGATCAAAAACACTCCAGAGTGATGCAAAATCTATTTTAACATTCAAAATAACACAAATGGAGCAGAGTTTGGTAGTATGATGATAAATACTGTGTGATCCTTTTTTTTTTCTTACAATAGGTTTGTCACAGCTTGCAATTATAATAAAGGTTATTGTAACGTAATGTCAGTATCTTAATATCAAAGTACACATAGATTGACTTACCAGCAGCTGCAGCACAGGGTTGTTCACCTGTACACCTTTGAACAGGGCCTGGACAGTAACACACATTGACTTGTTAGTACCTGCTGCCTGACCTCATCCTGTCCCATCACATTATCAAGCAGCTAATGCAAAATTACAGTCAGCTGGATGGAAATGAAGTGGCACTGATTCTGTACCGCCCACGCAGGTAAACTTTAGTGGGTAAACACAAGCGGACAAACTCTACTACTGTCTTTCTCAAATATTTAGGAAGCAGTGACCAAGAAACTCTAACCTCACAATGCCAAGTTCTGTGTCAGTAATGAACCATGCCTATATTTATTTCACCTCCACATAAATTTAATATTACAGTCCTTTTTCCAACAATTGCAAAGTTTAAACAATTTGATTTGTTATTGTTTGTGCAGCTGTTTAAATCGCGTTAGCTCACAGTGCTAACAGCTCTCAGTAAGGTAGCGCTATATTGCTAAATATCATCCATAAAACACTGAGTCCAAAGAAAAAAAGTACAAGTCCGTCGTATTAATAGTTGTGCTTACTTCAACCGCCCCCTGTGTGAGTGTTACACTCATATTTCCTGTGAGAAGTTGTTCTCAAACCCAGCAGACTTCGGCTTTTCTTATGCGTGTTTCACGGCAAAGGTATGGAATTTATCGCGAGAGCAGCGACGTAAACGAGACTTTCGAAATGACTGTGGAAAGTTGCGTCAACATGCTGCGTGTATGCCTTCAAAATAAAGGTGCAAATATGATCGGGCTATTCACGATTAGAAATTCACTGGCGTATTATATTTAGGTAGTAATTTCATGCACTTTACTTGATTTTTAAACTACTTTGGACAACTATTCCACTAAGAAAAATGCAGTTCTTTTTATTTCACTGCATTTATTTTAAAGTTTCATACATCTTCAACGAAAAAATACAGTACGTTCATAGAATAAATATTAAATATCTAAAATCATAGTGACAATTTCCTCAGTCTCTACCAGTTGCAACATTTAAGCAAAAATTAGAGCATAACACATGAATTCCATTTTAACAGGTGCTCTTCTTTATCATTTACTGTACAAATATTTGAAATACAAACTAATAAAATAGGAACTTACTCTAGACTTACATGTAGCTATAATTACAAATATAAACACATTTCAAATATGTCAATATGAAAACTAATTAGGTTAAAAAGACAATGCCAATCATACATGAACCAAGCATTGGCAGCAATGTGAGAAATAATAATAAAAATGAGTATAAATTGTGGATTTTAGAGAAAATTAAATTGGATTTAATTCATATAAAGAAACACTAAATGGGTGTGTTAAGACAATAAAGGGCTTTAAATTTAGATTTTCTTGGGCGGCACGAAGGTGTGCCTTTTATTCTGAAAGTTATCGCCAGAAGCGCTGTTCTGATCCGCGCTGACTTGGCAGAGGAGCGCTGACTGCAGACTGTATGGGACTGGCTGTGAGCAGGCGTGAAACGGTTTCAAAACAAACCCAGAAGTGTCCTCCGGTGCTGCTGCGGATGTATCAGGAGAGCCATGCGGTCTGGTTGTAGTTCATGATGGATCTTCCGTGTGTTCGGTGGCAGGATCACGTTACACGGAAATGGACCGGACTCGACCCGGAGCTGCAGGAACAGTGTACATCCTTGCGAGAAATAGATGATGTTTTTAAATGTGCTTTAAGACTGACGACGTGAGTAGCTAGCTAAGTGTCGTAGGCCCATCTACTCAGTCTGACACCACTAAATAACTGGAAGTGTTAAAGCAATAAAATATATGTAAATCTGACTCTGTTAACTAACAATTAGGGGATACTGTCCTGTAGCAGATTTTTGCACCAGTTTGGTCTTGTCCACCGTGAATAAACTCCATAATTAGTTTGCTTTATGTTGTCCATAAGTTCATATCTTTAAATGGGATTCTGGATAGTTTCTAATCGCATAGGGTTTCTTGTGTTTCTGCATGTTCTTCAATGGTTTCTGTGTGTTTTCCAGCCAGGATGATGTGGACTTTGTGCAGTCAATCTCTGCAGAATACTCAGTACAGAAGGACTCAGAGGAAGCAGCCAAATTCAGGGAGAGGGGTAACTCCAGCTTCAAGGCTAGAAACTACACCGAAGCTGCTTTGCACTACTCACAGGTGAAGACAATGAAAATAGTATTGGATTGTTTGATATTAGCCAGGAAATACAGACACTTTGATACTAATGTATACTGAAGAAATATATAAACAGCAGCTTGTAGTATTGTATTAAAGGCTAGCGACATCACAGAAGCATTTTGCCTCTTTACAACAGAATGGACGTCATGAAACAACCACTATATTGGAAGTGATAATGGTCAAAGTTGCCAGATATCTTGAGAGTCAGGATCATGGTTTTGAATACATCCATCCAGGGCTGTGTGAGTTTGTTTCAGACGACAAATGGAGCTGTAGACACGTAAGTGTCTGGCTGTGGCCCTAACTGACATGCCAGCATCCAGCCGCCAGAAACCTGTTCTCATCCTCCTCTTCTCACCTGTGGCATTTGAATTTTAAGGTGGCCTTTAATAGTAATAGGAGTGAAGGGCCTGAAAGCATGCTGATTTGCATACTGCAAAATCCAAACTGATGTAGTAAGACATCCTGGTATTTTTGTCAAACTGCATTTAACACACTATGAACATATTAGGACATAATCATACTTTTTCTGGTATACTATATGGTATGGCAGTATGGATAGTGGAATGTACATATGGTCTCTTTTGTGCACAAGTGACTAAACTGAACCTGTTTCTAACCATACCAACAGAAGTGACATTTTAAACTTTATCTCAAAACCAGAAAATAACACTATTGCAAGCTATGTTTATATTTTTGTTCAGTGTAGTAATAGTTCTAATGCAGTACAAAGGTTACTAAGTACTAATGAGTAATTACTCATCAGACAGTAGTGTAAAAATGCATGTACAGCAGCCTTCCTTAAACGTGGCATGCATCCCAGTCCTAATTATCATGCATCAACACCCAGCTTCCCTGTCTCCTGTCATGACAGGGCATATGCTTCGCTCCCCAAAGTTCGGAGCAGCTGTCGCTGTGCTACGCCAACCGCTCTGCAGCGCTCTACCATCTGCAGGACTATCAGGTGAGATGGTGCCATCTCCAGCAATTAAAAGATGTGTTCATCATTAAAGCCCATTTTAACCACCTCTGCCTAGTTGCTGACTGAAAATGGGCCTGAAGGTGTTGAACAGATTGTGTCATTACGTGATTAATTTGAATAACACTTGACTGCAAGAATCCTGCAGGGGACATTTCTGCAGAATTTATGTAGCCAGTGTGTTCACATACAAATAGATGATGATCTGCAAGAAGACATAATTGATTTTCTAATAATGTTTGAGGATTTCACTTTTATCATCAGCATTAATTCCCCAAGTACATTCCCCACTATGACACTCTGGTAAGGAGCCTTTCCAAGAACCAGTGAATTATCAGTGAGAGATTACTGTCAATATTCAGGTAGTTTCGGAACCACTGACTCATCTTCTATAATGGCTTGTTTAATTGAAGTCTGTTGTCCTCATGATTAGCTGATTGACTCAACCTTGTTTCGCTAATTTCATCTCCCCTAATAAAGTGAGTGAGACGCAGCCATTTATGAGTTGACTCTACACAGGACATCTGAAATGTGCAGGATAGTCGGTTATTAAGTGGCCTTTGGAAGTTTATGTAACTGCAAATGTCATAATGTTCACTCCTCACTTCAGACTTTGAAGCACTGGCTCAGTGGTGGAAAGTAATTATGTACATTCACTAATTCTTGTGCTTAAGTAAAATTTCCAGGTACTTGACTTGAGGATTTCTATTTCATGCTGCTTTATAATTCAACTCCATTACATTTCAAAGGGAAACATTGCACTTTATCCTCCACGTCATATGTCTGACAGCTTTAGCTGCTTTTAACATAAAGATTTTACACAATGAATAATACAACAAACCTGTAAAGTACCATGTTGTTAAAGATTAAAGCTGTGGTTTCTAAACTTTTTGGCTTCTGACATATTATAAAAATCAGTGTGTAGTCCGGGTCACATTTCAGACATCTTTGAGTAGTTAACAGCTCTACCAAGCAGTGATTTTTCCTTCTAAACTTCTTACATGGTTTCAATTTAGTAAATGTTCAAATGACCCGATAGCTCACCAAAAATCAAAGATGAGGGAAAAAGTCAAAGACTAAAAGCAGATTTGCGGATCAGAACTTTGCTCTCCCGTGAATTCTCTCCACCCCTTCGATTTATCTGCTGTTCCTGTACATACAAGTGTGTATAAAGTAGTTCAAAGTAGCTCCACCTGCAGCAGCTACAACAGTAACATGCTGCTGACACACACATGCTTCACTATTAATAATCTAATGTTGTCAAACCAATACTTTTACTTGAATACTTTAGCTACATTTTGCTGATTATACTCATGTGCCTTAAAATGTGTAAATATTGAATTTCCCTCAGGATTAATAAAGTAACTATCTATCTATCTATCTATCTATCTGTAATTTTCCTTATGTAGGATTTTTCATGCAAAACTTTAACTTGTAATGGAGCATTTTAACATTGCTTTAATTGTACTTTTACTTACTTACTGAACCTTGTAACAAACCTGCTGACATTGTTACCCATCTGCCAGAATAAAAAACAAAAGTAAGAAGTTTATACTTATTTTGGCCAAGAAAACCTAATCTTTTGTTGTAACAAATTTCCCTTTAATGTACTTATCAGAAGATAAAGATGGTAGTGAAGCCTACTTCCCATGAAAAACCTTGTAACAGCTTATATAGCATGGGAAACTCCTACCTAAGCTTTTGCACTGGATCGACATTAAGTTTCTTGCACCAGCCACAAGTTATCCCAGCTTATCTGTATTCTTTAGTGTACAACAAAAAAGGCTTTAATATTGCTTTCTCAGCCTTCTCAAGTCAGTGTATCCTGGTTTATATTAGCTAAAACACAGACTTTGTTAGTTTGTAAGTCAGTCATATTTATGTTTTTGCTCACCATCTTGGATTTCACAGTGGCTCACGTGTCTGTGTCTGTTTCTGTTTCCCTCAGGAATGCCTTGATGACATTGACAGAGCCCTGAAGAACGGCTATCCCTCGCATCTTTTACACAAACTGCAGGACCGTCGCACACTGTGCCTCAAACGCCTCTTTGTAAAAGCAAAAGAGGATGATCACAGTCTTACCTCCAAGAATCATGAAGGTCCAGGCAGAGTGAAAGCACCATCTGTTGGGCCTCTCACTTTTGGGATCTGTCCTCAAGCTGTTGTTGGCTCCAGCGTGGAAAAAGGTCGACACCTGGTGGCGGTGGAGAGAATAGTAGCCGGGCAGGAGATCCTCACTGACAGGCCGTACAGCTGCGTCCTCATACCGGGGATGGAGGAGGTGAAAGGGAAGGGAGGAAGGCAGGGAACGGGGAGAGAAGTGTTGTTTGGAACTGAGTGCAGGCGCTGCCACCGGTGTTTGGCTGAAACACTGAGTCCTGTGCCATGCGAGGGTTGCAGCTACAGCCGATACTGTTCGACCGGCTGTCAGCAGGAAGCCTGGGAGGATCATCACCGCTGGGAGTGTCCACTGGGAGCAGATCTGATGGCGATGGGTGTGATGTCACAGCTCGCTCTGAGGGTAACGCTAAAAGCAGGATTGAAGAACGTCCAAATGGCAAGAGAGCCAATCAGAAGCGAGCAGAAGAAGTCAGTGCTGGGCTGTGTTCATCATGACTCCAGTGATTCCAAACAATCAGATCAACCTGACAGTTCTATTTTATACTGCGGGGATTCTTACCTGAGTGTGTTTCACTTACTGCACCACATGAATCAGCACAGCCTGTGTTTCCTGTACGCTGTTACTGCAGCAACACTCTACCTGAAGCTGAGCAGAACAGGACCTCTACCTGCGTCTTGGAGTCATAGTAAACCCTCAGCGGCAAGAAGCCAATCACAGCACGAACCAGACGAGGAGGGAGGTGATGCAGATTGGAACTCAGAGCTGTGGCTGCTGGGAAGTGCATTTCTGAGGCACATCCTGCAGCTGAGGTGTAACGCCCAGGCCATCATCACGCTGCAAGACACAGGTGACTCTCTCACAGGTCTCGCAAGTGTTAGCACCATGTTTCACATTTAGTTTTGTCACAATTTACAGCTGTAACTGTGTCTCAGAGTCAGAAACATCAAAGCAGAATGTTCCCTCTTTTGATCTCGAGTGTCACATCAATGAAGCGTTTCAGAGAATCGGGCGGGAAAAGATGGATGACACAACTACAGATGATTCCACAGGCATGCAAATATTTTTTTAGCAAGTGTGACAACATAACAAAACCTCAGTAAAATATTTTCAGAGACAGTTGAATGTTATGACTTTGCAGAGTTGTATTTTTTCCCCCTCACTCTGTAACATAACCAGTTATGCAACCAAGTGTTTGTAAAATGAGTGAGAATGAAGTTGAAAAAAGGAATTTAATCCCTCTGCTTTTGAAGTCTGTAACTAATTATTAGTCTGTTTTCGATGTTTATTAGTGTGCTAATAATTTTGTGCATTAAGTAATTAATTATTATGTCAGATAATGGTGCTGGGAGTAACCTGGTAGATTAATAGCTAGAGCTCATACTTTTCTTTTTCAGCTGTGACTCTCTGGTAAAAGAAAGCAAGAATACTAAAAAACATCTTTAAAAAAAAAAAAAAAAAAAGATCTGAATCTCTCAGGGCCCAAGCTGACACATTTAAACAGTTTGTTGTGTCTGTCTGGGAGTGAAAATGTCTAAAGCGTTCAGTTTATTATCATAGAAGTTTAAGAAATCCACAAACTTAAGAAGTCAGAACCTGTGAATTCAGGAGTTTTTTTCGCTTAAAAATGATTTTTAACCATTTTTCTATGTATTGTTGATCATTTCCTCTAACTGATTCAGCTCTACAGCAATTTCTATGCTTACACTGCAGGAAAGTCCACTATAGAAGAGGTGCTAGCTTTAATAACTGCACCTTCAGCTATGAATTTGTTCCAGTCACACAATGAGCTTTAGAGTCTGTTTTCTTTTGCATCTCACAGGAGCAGCGAACTCACCGGTGCAGTCCAACCGGGAAATTCGCATTGCCACGGCGATATTTCCAACTCTTAGTCTCCTCAATCATTCCTGCTGTCCCAACACCAGCCTGATGTTCAGCACCGGAACGAGTGCTGATCCCTGTGGTTCAGATGTGCCTGCAGACGCCAGTGAAAATGTAGCTGAGTACAAACACGAGGCCCGTGGAGTCACTGTGACAGTCAGAGCGGCCAAAGTTATCACTCCTGGACAAGAGATCCTACACTGCTATGGTGAGATCTGAATAAGTTTGTATTATGAACATCTGCCAGGATCAGAATCATTTTGGTCTGAGAATAGTAGGTGGGTCAATATATAATTGAGGGACTTTTGAAGTCCATGGGATATATCTTGCATATGTTTTTATTAAATTTAGTAAAAAAATATATATATGTTTTTTATTTTCATTATAATCATGTCTTTACAAATTCCATAATTATTTATTATGGAAACAATCACCTATTAATAAAAAAATGACTGGATATCACTAAAATGTCAACTAAATAACTGTCCGAATTTAATAACAACCACCTTCTAATTAGCTAAACAAGAATAAAATGAGCTTATTCAAAAATTGTTTTGATTGTGTTCTTTTTATTAAGTTGAGATAAACGTGACAGATATTTATTGTTTGGCAATATCTCAAATTTTATAGAAAATAACAAATTGTATCTGTGTCCGAGAAATCACTTTCAACTAAGTTCCCTATTGCAAAAACACCTCTCAAGGAAGTGTGTTAATTCCAGATCACATGACCTGCTCCACATGATGTCATTTCCTCCTGAAGAATAGACTGGCAAGACTCCAAGGCTTTCTGAGTTATTTAATATAAAGTAGTGTGTGAGTCAAGTGTGGATTTATTGCATGTCAACAGGTTTACTACAATATCTCTATAAATAACTTTCTATTTCAATTACATAAAACTACAAATTTGGTTGTATATATAATATTTAGAAGAATCTTTCTCTAAAAATGCCATGTGGTGTTTGGTTATAGGTGGTCATGTTGATTTTAGGCCTAAAAACAGTAAAAATGTCAACTATGACACCTGTCAACAATGTTACAAAAAGTCCCACAATTATATATTGACCCAGGTGCAAAGTTCTAACTTACATGAAGGATTTGAAATCTCAGAGTGAAATTAACAGTTTATATTTTTAGTGTGTCTAAAAATTGTAAAAATTGTGGAGATATTTTTTTCAAAGAACAAATCCCTAAAATATAATTGCAACACTGATATGAAGGGGTAATTCAGAAGGACTTTACTCTCCACTGAAATTAGGTCATTTGCAGCGTGCTTCTGTAACCGCCTCATCTTGACTTACACATAACTTATGCTGCTGTAACCAACCATTCACATCTTTCCCCCTCAGGCCCTCATAGCAGCAGGATGGGGACCCAAGAACGCCAGCGACTCCTGCACGACCAGTACTATTTCCTGTGTCAGTGTGAAGCCTGCAGCGTACAGCAGGTGGAGGATGGAGGACAACAGTGGCCGGGTGCTGGAGGCGGTCCACAGGAGTCTGGACTCCTGTGCTGCAAGTGCAAAGGTCCTCTCAAAGTACGGTGTTTTAAAGATACATTTTAACAAGCAGTCGCGATTAATTGTGCTATGTGTTCGTGAAATCATCCTTTGAGATTTGAGACATTTTATGCGATTTTCAGAGAAGCGGTGACAAGAGAGAAAACGTGTTTCTATGTTCGCGGTCGTCCTGTGGCCATGGTTTGCCTTCCTCTGAAGTAAGCCACAGGCTGCAGGAGATCAGGGTCGACCTGGAGAAAGCTGTGGAACTCATGGAGAGAGAAAGACCAGGTGCTTGTAACAAAAAAACTACATTATAATGTTGAGATAATATGCAAATACAGTGGTCCCTTGCCATATCGTGGTTCACTTTTTGCAGTCTCACTGTATTGCACATGTTTAAATTGCATTTGGTATAGCGGATTTTTTACTATATCACAGGATTTTGTGGTATATAGGTATTTTTATATATTTATTGTTGTGGTAAGCGATGTTGAAAATTAACACTGGAGAAAGGATATCTGTCCTTTCGGCACTCTGCAACTGGCAGATGCTTTTATTTTGACACACACAGAGAACAGCATTAGAGGAAATGTGGCAGGAAGTCATTAAACATAACACTTAACCAAACTTACTAGGCTGATGAAACCATAAAAACACAAACACTAATAACACTGTAACACTAACATAAACCACAATAATAACATTTAAACCCTCAACAGTCCAAACTCCCATGGTGCATTGCAGCACAACAGTTCAGTCATACCGACCAGCTCTGTGATGGCTATATTATTGTAATGATTTTTGTGGTAAAATAAATATTTTCTAGGCTAAAAAATTGAAAACAATATAAAAAATGTATGAAAAATAATATTTAAAACATATTAAAAGAATATATAATTGAAATAAAATGCGTAGCGTTCAGCGCTGAGCTCTGATTGGCTCAGCGACCGTAGCATCAGTCTCCTGTGTCTCCCGTGTGGGCAGTATTCAGCAGCTGGCCTTGTCCATTTCACAGAGACGTCTGATCACGGCGCATAGTGTTGCTCTGCAGTGTGGCGAGTGTTTATAAAGCTTTAAAATATAAATAAATAGTAAAATAAATATGGTCACTAGTTTGCGGATTTTCTTCTATCGCGGGGGGTTCTGGAATGTAACCCCCGTGATAGACGAGGGACCACTGTATTGTTAAGTATCACTGTCATCTTCTTGCTATTTTACTGCTCTACCCTCACTAAGACTGACAGTTTTTATCCCAAAGCTGTCATGGCACATAACTCTGGCCAGCTTTGATCACACTAGCCAGTATGAAAATGTGATGTGCAATATTTTGATGGACAAACTGCAATATTAACACAATCATGTGCAATAATAACAGGTATCTATATAAATTTGAGGCGCAGCACCTAAACACTTTTGTCTACCTGCCTTTTGATAGTAGTTTCTACTCTTATTTTATTCTTGTAAATAAAGATTTTACACTATGCATTCTTTGCACTATTCTTATACTTAATATTTTATTGTTTTTTTTTTACTGTCTTTGCACCTCTACAATTTTGTTGTACTAGTGCAATGACAGTAAAGTCATTTGTATTCATACACTCAGGTGAGGCTCTGAAATTGCTGAAAAGGACTCAGTGTGAATCTGAAGGGATCCTTGCAGAGAAACACCCACTACAGGGGGAGCTGGCTGATGCTACAGCCAGAGCATATGCCACAACTGGTGAGAATAATAACCTGTTCATTCCTTAAGTACATTTACTTTTGCTAAGAGAATTAGGGGGAGATGTTTGTACTCTATTCTCTTTGTTTATTAGCAAGATATCCACGTATATGTTCATGAAAACCAGGTTAACCTTCTATTGATCCCCACTAACAATGCCAGAGATAAACATTCATCTCTACTAAACAGCAGGGATGTCTGTATATATGAATTTTGAATTTTAAATCTCGGTTTGAGCGACATCTTGAGAAGTACTGCATCTTATATAACATTAACATGAAACGTTTCTTAAAACATGAATAAATAAAACAGTAAATAGCATTAATAGAGATCTCTCCTGACTGCTTGAACACGCTAACTTTCAGGAAGGCTAATGGTCTGGTTGTAAAAACACTGCACTAATTGTTGTTTTTTTAGGATTAACCGACTTTAATTGTGTGCCAGTCTAGTTTTTTCAGTAGTATGCTGCATTTTAAGATGTTCAAATGTAAAAATTATTTTTCCAAGCAAGAATGTGGCAGCTGAAGGCATATTTTTAAGTAAGAAATAACCAAAAGCAGGCAGAGCAGCAGAATTTAATAGAGAGCTGGCGAATAAGCAAAGTGATGATTGGCAGCTTCTTGTTGTGATAATCAGCTAGATATGCAGCCAAAGCCAGGAAAGCAATGACAGAATTCTCAGACACCCCGTGGAGTCAAATAAATCATTATGACCCTTAGCTCTGCATCGTCAAGACTGGAGTTTTTTTTGGTTTTTTTTGCAGTCTTCTTACTGCTTTGTTTCTTTTCTGCTGTCTCTGCAGGTGACTGGAAAAATGCAGCGTCCCATCTGGAGCGTAGCGCTGTAGCTATTGGCTCCCAGTATGGAGAAGACAGCATAGAACTGGGTCGACAACTCTTGAAATTAGCTCAGCTGCACTTCAACGGGTGAGCAAGTTCTACAAACAGTGAGGGAAATTTTCAGGTCATGCTGTTTTTTTCAACATCTGATGTTAAATGTGAAGCCGCATCGCTGTTGTGTTTGCTTAAACTTGGGACATTAAACTTTAGTTCCTCTATCTATCCATCACCTGTACACATTTAACCTGTAGAGGGGTCAGAGAGAGTCTCATAACTTTTGCGGTTTTATAGTTTTGACTGGCATTATTAGTAGAAATAACAGCTCTGTGTTTTTCCCCCTGTCCTTCACCCAGCGGTGCCAGAGCCTCGGCCCTCTCTGTCATCCCCAAGGTCAGACGACTCCTCTGCCTTCACTGTGGCCCTCACTGCCATGAATTGCAGGAGCTGAAGGCCATGGAGGACTGTCTACGGGGGTAGTTTTAAATAAACACCACAGTGGACAATTTAAATTACGGTTTTGTACTCAGTAAAGATGATTAAAGTATGTGAAATTTTCTAATTGTGGTCCTGTTATTGTTTAAGAAGCAACATGTGCATCTACACAACTACCAAGTGTCCACAGGTACAGATTCAGGATATAGGTGGCTCTCTGACCTCTTGGCGTCAGAATGCATCCATCAATTATTTCAATTTCATGCTTCAGTGGTGGTCATGCAGTGTGAGGCGACTTAACACAAGGTACTTCCAGGTCACATGCTTCTGTAAGCGAAGCAGAAGCAAATGTTGGTTTTTAATGGTTGTGGATTTTTCTGCCTTTTTTTTGGGAGCCCAACAAGAAAATTTGTGTACTGTAGCAATTAATCCATCTATAAAATCTGCTAATACCCTCAGCTCCTACGTATAGGTAGCCTTCTGACCTTTAGATGGCAGCAGTTATTCACTGACTAATTCAATTTCATGCTTGAATGGCTGGAAAGCCAGATGTAGCTTTGACTCTTGAACCTACACTATCCTCCAAGACCTTCAAGTCCTCATAAGTCAGCTCTTTAACTGCATTTGGGTTTTTTCCTCTCTCAACATGTAATCAATTAATAACCGTGTCTGTAAGTGGTGAGGATGAATGAGGTGCAAACACGAGTGTGCTGCATGAACAGTGAAAAACGAAGGGGTCAGATGACCGTATGTGCTCCTGTAAAGGTTCATTCATTTTTAGTAAGGAGGGAAAGCTCATGTAGAGCAAAGAAAATAAACTCTTGATCACAGCTGGATGTCCTGAGGCGCCTGCCAGTTAAATATCACCAGTATCTGGAGGGCAGCCAACCTGACAGATGTGTGCGTACTAGTCAAGGTCAAGACAGAAAACTCAGAGGCAGCTGGAGAAAGCAGCTGATGAGCAGTTTAACAGAGAAGTGAAAAAGCTCCATGGGGCGGATATCTGCTGATTATTGTGACGAGAAGGTTGTCACAGGAGGGAAGGAAGTAAAGCCCTTCATGATTTGCTGGGACAAAACTAAGGTCAGCTGTGACTCAAAAGAATAGACACTATCACAGGGAATATTCAAGTGGGACTTTGCTCTGTCTATATTGTAACTTAGGACACCGAAGTTAGAGCAGCAAATAGACATTTTTGTCATGTATTGATCTGCTCATGGGTCATTTGTTCTATGAAACATCAAAAAATTATCACAATATCCTACAAAGAAAAATGTCAATTGCAATATAATGGCAGCCAAACTGACATGAATAGTGTCTTGTTTTATCTAACCTTAATAGTCATTTATTACAGTGCAAAACCAATAAAGCAGCAGATTCTTATATTTGGGAATCTTAACCATCAAATGTTTAGGAACTCATACAGTGACTAATCACTGTGACTAACTAAATCCACTGAAAAGTTCGCCGCTACACACTTATTAATCCATATAAAATCAAATGCAAATATACCAAACAGCAGAAAATCTGTGCTGCAAACAGAAACCTGCAACTTTCAATTCATTTTTCAATAACCACAGATTATTTTGTTTTATTTTGCATTACTAATGATATTTTGTCATACAACAGAAGTCCAGACTGTGTGATCTAAATGAACAAAACCATATGTCCATTGTTTTTGCCCAACAAATCTATACAAACAATACAAGACACACTTCAGGATGCAACACTGTCCAGTAAGAGTAACTTGATATTGTAACATCAAACTTTCTCATAGCATAAATCACTGAACTCTTGAGTTGAATAACACTGAAATACAGTCTGTAGCCACTCCACTGACAATTTGTTTTTCATTACCACATCAAATGTCCCTAAGCAAACTCTTAAAACTGGTCTTTCTATACATATTCATATTATGAGCAACTGTATACTCACACAGTGTTAACCTGAAATGTCACATAATATTTTGTTAACACGGGAGCATTACTGATTGTAGCTGAAAATGCACAAATGTAGAGCTGGAAGTAGCTTACACAGAGAGAAACTGATACAGACCGCAATCAGAGAAATACACTAATGTGGCTTGACATCCCCAACATAGAGCTAATGAAAACAGAGCTTTCATAATAATCCTAGAAATAATATAACTACATTTGAATGTTAAAATCCATTAATATTCCTTTATATTACACTGGTGAAAAAACGCTAGATTTCTCGTCTTCTTATGCAAATGTATGTCATCAAATACCCCAGGTTCTCATAGCTGTACCTGTGTTTACATTCCCTCTGTCTCGGGAAAAAATTCTGTACATCTCTGCTTGTTTTATGTCTTCGGAGCAATTTCTTTTTGTTTGTTTGCTTCGTCTTCCTGTATCTCACGGCTAAGCCTTGTGTGCTTCTATATCAGTCAGGAGCTGAGGGAGAAATGTGAGCTCATGTTCAAAAGGATTCACATGAGTAAACCAAATATTGAAAGATAGGGAGAGAGAAGCAGCATGAGAAAGGCAAACACAGCCAGCACGAATCAGTCTGCAGACGTCTCCTGGCTGCTGCAGTATCAGATCACGAATTCCCCATTTGACTGTCCAGTGCCATTTGAGGCCATTTCCACTGGCTGTGATCTTGGGCTTATCAGATGTCTTTGTTATACATAATGCAATCAAAAATGGCCAGACCGCAAACAAAAAGCTGTGGCGTGTGTATTCTGTAACAAGGCCTGCGTCAATATCAGTAACACAGACCGACAGAGTTACTACCGGCTTAGTTGGCCTGACTCAACTTGTCTGCTGTAAGTCGCCTGTTATCAACATTACAACCTCCCCAGCATGAATTATACACACAGATACCATAACAATGAACTGAGACCTCCAGTCAGAAGGTGTGGCTGGAATGGTAAAGTGAAAGAAAAGACCAACACGCTGACTGTGAAGTCATCCCCTGGAACACATTGTAAACAGTTACTAATGGTAAAATCAGCAACACATCACATCCTGGTTCAACCACGTTAGATCTTTTTCACAGCACATATACAGTCATGGAAAAAATTATTAGACCACCCTTGTTTTCTTCAATTTCTTGTTCATTTCAATGCCTGGTACCACTAAAGGTATATTACTTGAAGAATACAATGAACACAACAAAAAATGTAACTGATTCCATAATACTTTATGTCCTACAGATATTCCCTCATTTGGTGTTTTAATCATGGTGGTATAAAAAGCTGTCCAACATTTTATTTCAAAAGCTCCCATAGGTGTTTAGTGTGATTGAGATCTGGTGACTGTGAAGGCCATAGCATATGATCGACGTCATTTTTATACACAAGTGTATTCATCCCTATGGATTAGCGCATTATTATTCTGAAAGAGAGCACTCCAATCAGGTCAGAAATGTTTCATCATAGGATAAAGGTCCTGAGGTGACTCAGAACAACTTTGTATGGATTTGCAGGGATCAAGGATTCAGGTTTTTCCTTTAATTGTCACCCTTTTGTATCTATACAGTGGAAAATATCTTTTTTTTTTTTTTTAACCTATTTTGTATGAATTTACTGCAGTGTCCCCCTTATAATACCACTTGGCTTATATAATCACAAACCAACCCAACCTGAAACCAATACAACTTCTGCCAAGTTGGATTAGCACAGAAATCGTGATTTAAAGGTGTATTCCAGAAATGTTCTACAGCCCTTCAAAGCTGGGAGGAATGTTAAAAAATGGTCAAAACAGGTTAATGATCTAATTTGTCCAATACTTTTGTTTAACATCTGCTTAATGTTTGATGGTAGTTAGCCATTGTTAACATGCTGGCAATATTGGACTCCTCAGATTACAGAAAGCTCCTGCAGAACTTTAGTGAATTTTATACAGCTGCTCTCACATTTTCACTGTATGTTTGTTGTTTTTATTTTGCAGGCGTGAGTCTCAGTTTATCTGATCAAATGCCCATCACTTAAAATCACTGTCTAAAGGTTAGGGTGAGGGTTAGTTAAACTGAGAAGTATATTCCAAAAGTTAGAAACCCAAATCAAAAAGTAAGCAAAGTAGTTAACAGCTAACATTTCAGCTCTTTGGCAGCTGTTTTTCTGCTTCAATACTTCTGAGTTGCTGTTATTGCTGTTGGTTTTCTAATATCTTTGCATTCTGACACACACACAGCAACAAGCCCCTCAGCCTCCCTTTCACCACTCATTCGTCAACCTGCAGTTCTCGCATACTGATCTCTCTGAAGGGTCTCATGTTCACCTTTGCCTCCTTCCTCCCATCCTGATAGTTACATGAGCCCCCTCACCCCTCACTCTGGGAGCTCCAACCCCCTCAAACTCTCCAGTGTCTCCATCTGCCTTTGAGTGGATCCATTCCTTCAGCTAATCTCCACAATGCTCCATCTTTCAGCCCCTACTCTCCACAGCGGAGGAAATGTGATCCATGATGCAGGCAATGGTAATGCGGCCAGGCTCATGTAAAAATAAAATCCCCATCGCTCTCTCACGCAGGCAAGGTTATTACCAACTGTTATGAAAATGGCTGACAGTAAATCATAGTCTGAATCAAGACTGAATGTTAAGTGCAATGACAAGGATGCATTTAAAACAGATCTCAATTTCTGTCAGAGCAAAAATAGAAACATTCATTAGGTTTTGCTGGCTGCAATTTCAGCACCACAGCTAGAAACAGAGAGAGAGAGTCTGTGGGTTGAATGTGAATCACAATCAGTGTACTTGAGGGCTGTTGAGAGAGGGGCTAAATTTGGCTCCAGAGGTGTTTACACCACTGGACAAGGTGAGGGCGAGCTGGGCCGGCAGAGCCACCGGCAATCACTCTCCTAAAAAGCGAGTTCACCTTGCTGGAACTCCAAAACGCAACTATGAGTAAGCAGATGGAAATATGCAAGGTTAGAGTTTGACTGGCACTTCAATCTGCAGGTGGTGTGACTCTGGGGACGCCGATGTCGGTCTGTCAGTCAAACACTTTGGTCCTGCTTAGCATCAGCACATTAGCGCTGTTATTGTGAGCATGATAGGATCATCGCTCAGAGCAGAGAGCCTCGTTTCTTCATTTTCAGCTTCCAGCTGGTTTTTGTCATTTAAACCCTCAACCGTTTTATAAGCGCGCATTAACGTGAGTGGAGTTTTTATTTAGCAGAATTTTGATTTCACTGTCATCACATTACCTTAATGAGAGGAGCTGTTGTTGACAAAGTCTGCCGAGGAATGCTTTCTCCCATCCCCTCACGACTGTCTGCTCTCTTGTTATGATTTTTCCAGATATGAAAGCTGAATATTGCTGACATTATTCATCCAACTCCAGGGAGTAATAACCCAGGTGACATACTTCGAACTTCAAAAAAGCAAATAAAACATATTGAAGGGAAAGTCGCCCTTGGGGAAATTTATTTATTTACTTAGTTTATATTCTGTGGTGTCAGCATACCCTTCTGCTGCCTGAGGTACTAAATATGTTAACTGGAAAATAAAGGGCCATCAACTCTTCTTTTTCTTTTCTCATAACTGCCATAAAAGTGTGTTTATCTGACAAACCAATAATAATATCAGAAGACGGGTATGTTTACTTCCATTTCGTGTGTATCTGATGAAACAGTAGCCTGGCAGAGTCCGGCTCAGCCTTCGAAAACTTTTTCACAGAAAGCTGTAGATCTATCTTGTTGTAAGGGGTGAAAGCTAAGAATAGGTCCTTCTTTCACTACTCTCCAGATAAAAATAATGACCTCTCCTGTTTAATTTGCTCCACTAATAAATGTAAGATAATCTCCTCCTCCTCCTTGTCCATCTTCTCTCCTTTTCTCTGCAAATGTCCCGCTCTGCTCTCTGCTGTAATGGCAGGAGTATTTTCAGCACCGTGGAGGAACGTGGATGGATGATGAGGCCATTTACCCCAATGACTGCTCATGCTTCTCATTCATCAGTTTCCCCTCCCTGTAATGTAATGCGATCCTTTATTCCTCTTCATAGGGAAATTTCCTTTTCACTTTCTCCGCTCACAAGAAGAGGATCAGCAACAGAGAAGGCGTCACATTCAAGGGCACTCAACTTCAGGAGGGATAGTAGGGGTAACTGGGCTCTTTAATGGAATTATTCCCATAAAAAAATACACATAGTTATGGTTGCCGAAAGTTGAGGGTGCTTTTTTTCCCAACAAAATTCTAATGCAGCAACAATTTCTACAGGAATATTATTTAATTATCTGGTAGCAGTGGTGGAAGAAGTACTCAGATCTTTTATTTAACACAACAGTGTTCCCATTGAAATCCTTAATTTAAAATCCTGCACAAGAAAACGTACGTATTTATTACAAGCAAAATGTGCCCAAAGTATCAAAGAGAGAAGATGTCTCTTGTGATTGATATATGGTTATATGTGGCATTAAGAGTACATTCATGCTGATGGATCAATGTGTGAGCAGCATTTTACCGTTGCAGCTTTAAGTGCAATGCTTCCTCTGTAGTGTAGTAGATGTATTAAGCAGAAAGTAAGAAAACCTCAAAATGGCAAAAGTTGAGCAAGTGTACCGTAGCTCATTTCCGCTACTATTTGATGGCCACTAACTTCTTTCACCACAAAGTCCTCACAATCTCACATCACACGTCTCAGCAGCTACCCAAACATCAATTATTGAATAAATGAGAGGCGAGAGCGTTTCGCTCTGATCGCTGCCCGTCCGTCCAGCAGTTCTCTCTGGAAAGTTCACCCTGACTGTGGGTAGCAATGATGAACAGTGTAGTTGCTGATGAATGGAGGGTGCCACGAGTCTGATTGCCCAGCACTGCCAAGCATAAATATGGGCTCTTTACTTTGCCCACGTCAGGGCAGCCTGATGACAGGAGTCTGCTCATGGAGGGATTTTGAGGGAGTGATGCTGTCAGTCAGAATGAAAATGCATATATACAGCTCTCCTCTGAAAACAGCGCTGTTCTATTAATCTGTTTGTCCTTTTTATAGGCCATTTAGCTAGATTTGGAAACCCAGGTGGTGATACGTTATGTAAAGATTAGGTTTTAACACACTGACACTTGATTATCTGATGGCCTCTACAAACTCTGGAAACTTGAACTCTTAACTTTAAACAAACTCAAAACTAAACTCTGGCCCTGACCCAATGTTAATCCTGACCCTGGACTTAAACTGAACATCAAATACCTGCAGAACTCTTATCACAGTACTTTATCAGAGTACACAGACATTTTACAGACACCTGATTACCACGTGGTCGCAAGTTCAATATCAGCGTGGCACTGCTCTATCTAAACAGAAAGTGACCAAATATATAATAGGACAAAGAAAGAAAGAAAGAAAGAAAGAAAACATGCAGTATAGTTCAGTCTAGTTCTGAAAGAGAATCTGCCAGCACTCTGACTGATTAACCCCTTCTAACAGGACTGGCGCCAGGCCAGCGTCTTGCCCTGACTCAGGCAGTTGATTCACTTTCCAAGGTGTTACTGATACACTTCACCCTTCAGCGGGAGTGTCTTAACTGCCATGGAGGTCTCAGTGACAGCCAGAAGGACAAACAGCGGTCACCTGAACATCAGATATCAACCGTTTTGTAATTCAATCTAAATAGAGACATTGCAAGCCAAGTATCCATATCATTTGTTTGTGTATGTAATCATGAGAAATTCAATGTTCATTACGGACAAGAAGGTGATGTAAATTAATCTGAATGGCAGCAGGAGGTGTTATTATTGTGTAATAATGTCAATTAGAAGTCAATAGGATGCTGAGTAGGTTAACAGTTGAAAGAAAAGTTGAGCATATGTGTTTATGTTCAAGCCCACAGATGTGAAGACATTTGCGACTACACAACATGAATAAGCAAAGCAGCACTTAAATTGGTATTGGAAGGACTACAAAGACGGTTTTGACCTATGCAATGTCATTTAACTTTGAAGGACTCTTGGGTATCGCTTATGCACTTTGTAATTTAATCTTAATATCTCTTGGGAGGTCAAGTATCCGCAACAATTGATTGTTACTTGATCGTTACATAATCAGAGTCTTGAACTTGGAAGAATCTGATCTTGGCCACTCGCTGAACTATTAATTTCCAGATCATATTGCGTTCAGACTCCAAATCTTAAGAGTTTGTAGACTATGGATTACCCATGAGTGAACGTGATACATCACATGAAAGTGCATTAAAGTACGGCAAGACAAGACTGCGATGTGAAAAGTGAGGAATTTATGCATCACTGTAAGATTTGAAAGCATCCTTCATCTGAAACCCTGGATATACATTTTTTATTATATACAGCATATTTGATGGGCAAGTGAGACAGTTAATGGAATATTATATGTATTATTATATTATTTAAATCCGTTGTTTTGTATTACATAATAATATGATATAGAAAACTATATACAAAGAGAAGTGACGAAGGTTAACTTGAATTTTTATCTATTTATAATCCTGTCATGTTAGCATCAGATCTTGTTTTCTGACTACTAATGCTTTAACAAGAAAGATAATACTGAATGTTCCACTAGGCTTATTACATACATTTTCCCACAAATTATCTTTCGTGTGAGACAGCATATTCCTCTCTTAGGTGCAGTTGTGTGCCTGTTTGTGTTTATCGTCTCATAATATGATACAAACTCAGCGATCACTACCGCTTTCCACTTTGGGCCTACCGAGTGATCAGCAGCCACAGCTACCTCTTCTGACTGAGTGATTTGACTTTGTGTGGCCGGTTGTATCTGTCTGGCTACGGCTCACTCCATTACAAGTCTAAATGACTAATTAATGGTCCCGGGACAGGTGACACCAACTCCTCAAGATCCATTTACACCCCCATCCTCACAGGGCTCCGCTGCACTTCTTCACTTCCCCCTCCTCACCTCCGTCCCCTCCCCTCTTCCCCCATTTTCCTCATCTCTTATTCATCCAGTGGCGGAGTACTGTTTAAGGAGCAGGTCTGCAGATAGACAGATGGACAGATTGAGAGACAGATGGAGCAGAGAAGTAGAGGTGCGGGCTGCTTTTGGGAAACGCAGGAGAGCGAGGCAGAAAGATGATGTGTTACTATCTTTACTGGAGGGAAGATAGATTAACCCTGCTCCCCATTTGCCTTTGGGAACAGCACAGCCACACTTCTTGCTGACGAGCTTTATGTGGGGCCAGATAGATGGTATTAGACCCATCTCTCTCTGTGTGTGTGTGTGTGTGTGTGTGTGTGTGTGTGTGTGTGTGTGTGTGTGTGTGCGTGTGTGTATTCACAGTTGCTATGGAGTCCTTTAACTTCTAACCCCGGTTGAGTTTTTTTTAAGCGATTCACACTATCAAACCTCCAGAGTGCAGTGCAAGGAGGAAAGATTAAGGAAGATTTTAGATGAAATTACTGTTACTCACGAGCGCCCTGCTGTACCACGATGCACCCATCCCCCCTGGCAACCCATCAGCAGCAGTGTGTCAGTGTGAGTGTGTGTGTGTGTGTGTGTGTGTGTGTGTGTGTGTGTGTGTGTGTGTGTGTGTGTGTGTGTGTGTGCCTCTAGCCAGTAATGATTCTGCGCGACAGTATACAAAGCTTCTTGAGTCACTTTAATAGCGAACAGAATTATGCCAATGGATCACCACAGAGATGAAAGAAATTTATTAAAGTTAGTCCTCAGCTTGAAGTCCTTTTCATATCAAACTTAAATGAAAATTGTTAGAAGGTAAGAATGAGGTAAAAATCTATTAGAGATGCAAAACTGCAAGCTGTTGGAAGGAGAGAGTAGTTTAAGATAATGGCAAAAGGGAGCATATTGAAAAGTGAAACCAAGTGTCTTAAACCTAAAACAGCCAGCAGGGGGTGATACCACTGACAACAAAAATAATAAGTTTTACTGCATGGATGTTAATGAGACAATAGCTGTACTTCTCCTTTGAGTCGTTACCTTAATAACCATTTTCCTAATAAGTTTATGTTACCAGTCACCAGTTTCGTGTCTCCTTCAAGTGATCATGATGTTCATTTCTTTAAATTATGATTCAATTTAGAATAAAACTAAAGATGAATCAGGGTATGTTACAACTGACAGTATTAGCTCCACAACTTCTCAGTCAGACCTATCCCTTGCTTGTTATGTCTGGTTTCAAAAGACCATGATGGCAACGTCCATATTCCAAAATAGTAGTCCCCAAGCCAAACAGGTGACACCACTGTAGTTACATTCATTGTTTGTGTACAGACTACGTAAAAGAAACACATTAAACTATAGCCTAAGACACTAGCCAAATAGTCTAACCATGTCACTGACAATGTCACAACATAAAATACACATATTTAGATGTGTTGACTGAAAAATTTTACGTAATTTTAGGTTACAGTACAGCATTTAATACAGTGTATGAACTACTGTGCATTGCACTAGCACTGTATTAATACAACAGTACTAATGGTGCATCTCCAAACAGTGTTCTCTGTGTGGTATAGCTGCTAAAGACATGATGAAGTATCTCAAATGTACTGAGACACCATGTTGAGTCATGATGGGAATCTAAGCAATCAACACCCACTGATACCCTTGGACCTGCTATACTGTTTCCACAGTCTTCACTTGTATCCTTTACCTGAGTTATATTGGATTCTCTGTAATTATGAGTAAGTCCAGCATGTATCAGTCATGTGCCAGCTGGAGAGAGGATGAAGGAAAGATCGTGTTGGCCGTTAAAACAAGGTTAATGAATGACGAATGACGTGGCTGGGATGAAGGAGAAAACCAAAATGTGAGAGTGGATGCAGGAACAGTTTGCAGTGGATGTATAATTCACAGTCACACAGAGTATGCAATAATGCATGCATGCAATCAAATATAATCAACGCATGAATACAGCATTGCACAATACATACACATAAAAACAGTATGCTGCTGCTTATTTAGCATATGCACCAGACCTGACAGAAATAATGACACACCTGAGGACTGGAGGAAAACTCAACCGCCAAGGTCACTGGTAACTGGTCACTCACCCTCCAGTTTACACACCTTAACACACTCTCACTGTAGTCGGGAGATAGGGATGGGCAGCCTTGAGTAAATCAATTACGAGGTTCAGTGTCAAATTGAAGGCCATGAGGAGGGCACCATAACAATATCCCGGCAGCAGCCTGTGAATAGCAGCCACCATTAAATCAGCTCTCTGCACCGGCAGATAGAGCGGACACCCGTGGAGCAGGCAAAGTGGGTCCTGAGAGAAGAAGAGGAGGACCAAGCAGATGTCCTTGTTTGTTTGGTGGGAGAACTATTATCCCGTATGCCCTAATAGGCAAAACAACCTGACGGTAATACGGCCCTTCGTGCTTATCAGGAGCACCAGCAGTAAGACCATTTTCCATCATACGCTATCTCTTTCTGTGTTGCTGTCTCTCTGTCTCAGTTTCTCGCTTGCACCCTCTACCAGTGTCTATATTTACATCCCCGCTATAACCATTTATGTCCATTCGTTCCTGATGGAGTGCTCTTGAGCATGACAGCAAACTGCAATCAGCTCCAGACTCCCTGGTGCAGTGGCCCCTGTGATAAATAGAAGCAGCAGCCCTGAATGTGTTTTATGGTTCCTACTGTCCTTTGAATGAACAGTTTGTAATTCTAACAAATATCCTTAGTTGCTTGCTGAGAGTGTGATAAAAATATCAATAGCTCGCATATATTCCTTCCTATTCTTTGTGTCAGTGAGTCACTTGTGATGATGCTGTCTGTAAGTTCGAAACAAGAATTAAGTCTTACTAATGCACTCGCATCAAAAAGTGCAGTGCCTCCTGCCTAGATAATTTCACACTTTTAGACCAAGGGTGATTTTCTTGGTTAACTTTCCATGTTGCAGCATACGTTGTTATTTTAGACAAGAGTGTGCTTGCTGCTTTGTGACAATCTGGGTAAAATGCACAAACCCAGATCCACATAAAGATAGTTTTTTTGCAAGTTGCACAGACACCTCCCATCCAAAAGCTCAGGATGAATTTACTGTCTAACGTCAGCTCCCAACTTCACCACCGCTGCTGCTGCTGCTTCATGGAAACAAATAACTGCAGCCAGTGTTGAATATGCTGCATACAAAGCAAAATAATAAAAAAAAACTGTGCTTAAATGTAACTCGGATTGCAGATACACCCTTTGCGTTATAACGATAGAACACTATGATCTGATGCTTTCTGGCTGGATTTGTGCTCTCTCTCTCTCTCAGAAAACACACACATGCAGAGAAGACTGGAAAAAGAAGAGCACTCGGATTGGTTGATTTTAACTTGGGCTGAATTGAGTAAGGTCATCCTGAAGGTTATTTTTGTATCCAATGTCCATAAAAAAAAAAAAAAAAAAAAAACAGATCCACACATTTCCACACAAGACAGTTTGGATTCTATTAAGTAGTCCTTCTTTCTTTCTCATGTGCTTCACTCTTGTGTACCAGCTGCAGTCCTGAGCCTCTCTGTTTTTGTCTTAAAAACACTCTTACACTCTATTTCTTTAGTCTTTTCCTGTCTACACTTTCCTTGGCCCAATCCCAATCTCCATCCGAAGGTCTAATCACTAAATCCTCACAGCCTTAACTGACATCGCAGCTGTAGTTCTTGAGTGTGAGAGTCTTTGAGGTATAAAAAGGACGACTGGGACACAGTACTGTGGCAGCACACATTGCTTGGAAACAACATGTCTTCCAAAAAAAAAGAAGAAGAGTGTTTCATTAGCAGTTTAATTAGCTGTTCTACTACCAAAAGTCAAGAAAGCCATGAACAACTGTAAATTCTCTGCAGATGTTTGGCTGAAAATAAACACAACTGGAGGAAATAACCACAATAAAGAGCAGTAAGGTGCTGTCACTTACACATTAACTTCCTGCTATGTTTGTGTACTTTTTTTTGAGAGAGCAGGACAAACACGTTTACTTGCCACCAGTTTTGTTATGAACTATGGGTGAGTCATTCAGGAAAGTCTGCAGCTATTCAGATGTGCGGACAGGATGTATGATAGTGTTGAAAAGCCATCATCAGAGACCTAATGCGCTTGATGATTTGACAGCGGTACAGTCCAAAGCCCTCATGCACTTGGAACAAATTTGTCTCAAAGTCTGTGAGTGTGGAATTTGAGATTGGACCCTTCTGTCTGGCTGCACTGAGAACGAGCTGCAATGCGCCTCCCTCTGGAGCTGTCCATGAGATCGACCCCTGGGCTGCCTCTGTCTTCATCTTCATCTTTTTCCCTCCACAGCTCATTTTGTTTTTCTTGTCAAACAAAATAAACTAAATCTTCGGCCTGTCATGCTTCCCTTCTCCTGCTGATCCATTCATCTCTTCATTTCACAGAACAATACAAGTTACGTCACAGTGAAATGCTGCGCTGCTCTGTGGAGCTGTCCATGGTGCTTAACCTCTCTGTCTTACAATTAGCAGACTTTTTTCCCTTCTATCTTGCTTTCTTTTTGGCTGACCATGAACACACTAAAGCTATTATGTACTCAGTGCTTCTAGTTTATTAATAAATCCATCATGAACCATTTTATCCAGCACAGAATTACATAGTCACCATTTCCGCTTAAGATGGAAGATGCATTGAACTTCAGTAAACTATGCCAACTACAAGGCACCCTCATACCAAAGCCTCCAGCCATGTTATTGCCTAATTAGAGTATAATTCACTTCTCCCTCACTAGTTCCAGACTTAAATGTAAAACTCCGTTGTTTCATCTCCTTGTTTCAAAGAAAGTAATGAGACAAAATGACAAATCAGTCCCACGTCGGCCTCGCACCGATGCAAAATCTGATTTGGGAGCAATTTATTTATTCAAGCTTATTGATTTGTTTGCCAGCTCCATACTGTGGACGTGGGGAGTGTGATCAGCGCTCCAAAAGTGTGTTTTCTTTCTTTGGAAAATTGATCAGTTGGAAAGAACTGACCAAGGCCCCATTAAACAGGCTCCACTGCCTGCACATAATTACAGCAACTAATTTACAATCAGCATTGGAAGACATAAATTAGTATGGATAAATAATACTCGTTTGTTGTTCAGACTGGGAGGATTAGCTATTGCAATTACAATAACGCAACAGTGAACACTTTTCAAAATTGGAAAAAGGCACTGCTGTTTAGTTCATGGCACTGAGGGATTTCCAGTAGCAGATATTCAACAGAGTGTCTTCAGGCAACACAAGAGATTAAAATCATTCACTTGGAATAGCTTTCATAGATCCATATTACAATCTTATGCACGTCTCTTTTTGCATATTAAACAATGAAATATGAATTAGGGTGACTTTGAGGTACTTGTAGTGTCCCATGCATCTCTCTCTCTCTCTCTCTCTCTCTCTCTCTCTCTCTCTCTCTGCCTCCCCTTTCTGTGACAGGCGTCAAAAATACCACCAAGGGAGCGCGGATCAGCAGCTTTCCACACAGCTACACGGCTGTTGACCACCGTTCCGATGCGTAAATATCCCAGAGAAAACTCTACTTTTCTCCATTCAGAGCCACCGAGGTGACGATGGACAGAGCGTTTTATTCTGATTCTTCAAAGTAAGCGATGACGGACTGATTCGACTTTAAATGTCTGTGAAAGGATTGTACTCGACCACATTCTTTGCAACATCCAGCACATTTCTGCTTTGAGAGAGGAAAAACATGAGGGAGAAGATGTGGATATTTTACAGTGCTGACGATTCAAAGTGTCTTTTTTCTCTTTGGAATCAGTGGTGTTTGTGTTACGCAGCGGTGGTGTGTTTGTTGTGTTCACCCGTCAGGACGGACGATGCGTGTCCGTCATCCTGCGTCTGTGCCAGAGACTCGGGGACGGTGACCTGTCGTGATGGAGAAGACACGGAGGTCCCGAGCGACATACCGGAGTGGACGTCCACCTTGATAGTTCAGGGGAGAAACATCTCAACTTTACAGCGCGGTGCGTTCATGACCAACAGCACGGAGTTGGAAATGTCGAAACTCTCGCTGTCCTACAACGGGATACAGGTTATTGAACCTTACGCCTTCCTGGGACTTCCCCGGTTGCACCTGCTGGATCTGAGCCACAATCAGTTGGAGTCTATCTCAGCCAGGGCTTTCCACGGATTACCAGAGCTGCGCTCTCTGTTCCTAAACTACTCGGTGTTGCCTGTGGCCACGGCGCAGCTCTCCAATGCGCTCAGCGCACAAACTTTGCGCAATCTCCATAGACTGGAGTTGGCGGGAAACCAGCTAAAGTCTATACCGCTGGTGAGGTTAGACATGTATAACCTCCATGTGTTAGTTCTGATAAATAACTCCATAGAGCGCATCGGGAGGGAAAACGTGACCAATTTGTACCAGCAAAGGCACATACGCGTCTACTTGTCTTTAAATCCGTTCTGGTGCGACTGTGAACTGGAGTCGTTTTACTACTGGCTGAAGAACTCATCCCAGTGCCCGGATGCAGGGCATCTACTGTGTAGTGAGCCGGAGGCGAAGAGGTGGATCCCTGTGGAAAAGCTGCGGGGAGAAGACGTGGATTGTATGAACGAGAACCTGGAGGCAGTTTCATACGTGTTCCTGGGTATAGTGTTGGCCCTGATCGGGGTAGTGTTTCTGATGGTGCTCTATCTCAACCGGGGAGGCATCAAACGGTGGCTCAACAACATCAGAGAGGCGTGCCGAGACCAGATGGAGGTCTACCATTACCGCTACGAGCAGGACTCAGACCCGAGGCTGGCCAACGTGGCTGTTTAAACTTTGGGAACATCTGTAGGCTGCAGTAAGCGGACACTACAAGGAGGATGGAAAACTACTTGGCAGTGGCACTGTACTGTCAAAATCAATATCAATGGCTGTTATGACCAGTTTCATCTTTTTCAGTAACTGGCCTATGAACTGCAAGTCCCACTGTGAGATGTGCAAAGAGCCAAACAGCTACATGACTATAAGAGACTATTAAGTGTTCATCTTGCACAACTGAATACACTTCTAAGCAGCATTGTACATATTGTATATAAGTCAAGACAGGAATGCTTTTCATGCATCATGTTAACTTACAGCAGCTTGTCCAACTCACTTAGTATTATTACAATATTAACCAAGTAACAATTACACAGTAAAGATATATAGAATTTCTGATTTGAAAAGCTGAAATGAAAGCTGTTGAAATGTCTGCATTCAGGAAAAACTGTAGGCAGAACAAGATGGCTCTGCTTTTAATCTGAAGGAGTGCATATTGCAAAAAATAAAATAAAAATCAGGGTAAAAGTGGCAAAGAAGGAGACAGGACAGAATGAGGCAAGAACGCTGGTATGTTTGTCAGAGTACCATGTTTGTGGAAGCAGGCGGTGCTGAAGTAGACTGTTGTATTTCAGAATAAACCACACAGGCTAAGTTACCAATCTTGTCTTCAAAAAAAAGTCTTTGATATTTGAAAATACCACGTATCATGTGACACCAGGTCAGTTCATCAGTAAAGCGATGGAAGAGGAAGAGACAGATTCTAACCATGCATGTGATTTTCGTAGGCATAGAAAACCAACCAAAACGTTAATAAAAGGTCAAATAAAAATGTGGAGTTAGCAGTGTTCTTTATGTCGGTGCTTTTTATTGTCACTGTCAGGGAATGTTGACCTCATGCAGCACTGTGCCGGCCATGAAACAGAGGAAACGTTCCCCCTGTTGTGCTTGTAAATTTGCTAGAAGCAGGTGCGACTGAGTGCGACTGGTCCTTGTGAAATTTTGCGAAAATGTCACTCGTTCTGTGAACTCCAGTAACATTTCACATCATCCTCGGTTCACCAAAAAAGGTCTAGACTATTTCATCTGATTCTTTTTAAAGCACCAAAGAGCGAAAGGTTGTCAGAGGTCTGTGTGGAGAGATATGACAGAAAGGCGCTGCAGCGTTAATCTCATCAGCACTGTGACTAATAAACCACGGAGAATGAGGATTGACCTGTGAAGTTTGGTATCTCTCTGTGGCTATCATCAGCCCTCTTACCGAAAGGTCTGCATTACGATGGCAGGGATTTTGGAGCTAAGGTCAAACAAGAAAAGCTGAGGAACAAATGAGTAGGAGTGTATGCATGTATACAATAGAGGGTGCTACTTAAAGTCCTGTTTGTAAAGTTGAAGGCGCAGAGTTAAACCACTTCTTGCAATTTTTGTTTCATAAGGAAGTGCCTTTTAGTCCAAATTGAGGGCAAGAGAGTAAACATTTGAGCAAATGAATGTGTCGTATATGGAAACAAGCAGCAAATTAGTGTGATTTTACCTGCTGATTTTTCCCTTTCTTGTAAATCAGGACAAACATGATTTATTTTCAAGGACTGAGACAGCGAGGAGGGAAATCAATCATCTGCAGACTTGATTTTCAGCTGTGATGCATGAAGTGGGATATGATTAGCACCAGGACGTTCCAGTCATGGAAACAGATCAAATAAATAAGAAGATCACTTTGAAACACAAGGCCCCCTCTAGACTAGCTGTAAAAAGCAATTTCTGTTTTTATCCACAAATGAGCATGAGATAGATAGATAGATAGCTAGATAGCTAGATAGATAGATAGATAGATAGATAGATAGATAGATAGATAGATAGATAGATAGATAGATAGATAGATAGATAGCTAGATAGATAGATAGATAGATAGATAGATAGATAGATAGATAGATAGATAGATAGACAGACAGACAGACAGACAGACAGACAGACAGACAGACAGACAGACAGACAGACAGACAGACAGACAGATAGATAGACCACATTAGTATTTCATTATGTCAGCAGTGGAGGAGGCACCTTTACATAACAACTGACATCAAATGTGACACGCTGCTACTTGTTGGCATGCCAGTGTACCATACACTGTCATGCTGTATATGAAGGCTGAGGAGATAAACCTAATCATCAGGACAGCAGTATCCGAGGATAAAAGCATTTGTGTGCTGTATATGTATGTCCCAGGTAGCAGGATTTGTCAAGCTGTACCTAAACACAGCGCTGCTTTCAGCCAAATGCAGTAACATGCTGAGATGCTGGTATGATGTTTCTCATATTCACCATCTTAGTTTGGTGTCTGAGCACGATGGTTTGTCATGTAGCCCTAAAGTGAACGTCAGGTTGATGGAAAAGTCATTATATGTGCAGGCAAGTAGTGGACATGTTCAACTGATGATGGTGGAGGAGAAAAATTTGACTGGATCAACAAAGTTATTACAACTGAGTCTGTGAGTGCCATCCAGTAGCTGTTATTTCATGATATTCAAGTCGTAGGATGATGAATGTTTTATGGCGGTTTATCAAATAGCTGTCCGATATTTCAGTCTGGACTAAAAAGGTGGACCAACGCCACCATCCCAAGAGCCACATCATTACTCTGCCTGAAAATGAAGGCTTGGGCCTAACTTCAGCAGGCCAGTGTTGATGTGTAATTATCTGTAAAAGTTCATAATGTAACACATGCTGCAATGTCACCGACAAGTCAAGTCAAGTCAAGCCACTTGTATTATTATAGCACGTTAAAAAGTGTTTTTCATTTCAGACAAAGGCTCGTCAATACAAATACATATGTAAAAGTGCAAACCAAAATTCTAGCAAATTTCTAGATCTGGAGCACACTGCTTAATTCAAGGAATTTTTTTTATGTTTCATTTTGTTTTCTTTCCTTTTTTTATTTATCTTTTATCATCCAGTACATTTAAAATCATTGTTCTACCAGTGATCCAATGACAACTGTACACCTGGTTTAGGTTGGATGTATTTGTCTGCCTCATGCCTTTTGTCCGCTTTGACTCTGATAAAGACACAGCAGTGTTGACACATTCGTCTGCTTCCACAATAAAAGGCTGTGAATTAAACAGTGTGCTCCAGCCCCCTTTTTGTACTCTACATATATAAATGAATAAAAGATGCAAAATGTACAAACTAGGATCGAGAATATATAAAACATGTATCATGTGTCAAAAAGCATTTCAGTGTTTTGGGTTAATCTGAGAAATGGGTCGGAATCACATACGCACCAAATACTGAAGCAAAAGACATCACATCTTATAAATAATTGAGGGAGATTGATTAACTTTGCATAAAAATGAAGAGAAACCCCAAGACAGGCAGAGGATAATGTCGATGACGTCGTACAGAAAGAAAGTGAGACTGAATAGAGGATCTTAACTTACTGCATGTGCTTCTTAATGACTGCTTTCAGCTCAAGCACTGGGCTTCTTGCTTCTATTGAGTACTTCTCGAACTGTAAGTCTTTGAAGAATCTAAAGAAACACACATCAAACACAAAAACACTTTAGTGGAGCAGATACTCCTTCATTATCAGTCTTTTATTCAATGAATACACCATCTCCTGAGTAATGTGCACAGTACGTTCAATGAACTGGACACTATTGTTCGCAACTCACTGATTTTCACTGATGTTCATTTTGTTATTCAACAAATCTGCTTTAGTCTGACTTTGACTGCATCTCCTTTATTTATTTATTTTTTTTATCTCAGTAGTCTCTGCAGTGTTTTAGAAACAACACAATGTTCTGCTGTTGGTCTAAAAGACTTTCTTTGTCTTTTCAAAGTATTCCCGACTTCATCTCTGCACTCTCAGTGTTCTTTACTTGTCATTGCTCCATTTCTTTGTTCTTTCATTTTTCTACATTCTCCTTACAAATACAGTATTTGTCAAAGACGTCCTCTCTGGCCCCTACACTCCCACCTTCCCTCTCCCCCCTCTCTCTCTCTCGTTCCTCTTCATCCAGGTAAATGACTTTATCCAGTTGAGTGACTTTGTAAGGACGCAGGGACAGGGTTTAAGCTGAGCCCAGCAGAAGGGAAGAACAGAAGTAGAAAGATAAAGAAAAAGTGGAGTCGAGAAAAGATTCATTAGAGTTCTTTAGTCCTGGCACCAAATGTCCTTGCCTTATGCAAAGCGATGACTCATCGTCTTGCTCTATATATGAATGTCTGGGAGGCCAAAGCCCAACTGCAAACTGGGGGAGATTTCTAAACGAACAGGAAATATTACCTTTATTGTCGAGCAGCTGCTGCTGTTAGCAAATTCAATCATATCTCAGCATCTGTGCCTCAGTCCACTTTTTAAATGACCTCCATCTTTCCTCAATAGCAGCACTTTCTCCATGATGTCTCACAGTCCATCAAGCGCTGACTAAATAGTTCGGCTCTTGTTGCTCACGCATCACTAGGTGTTGCAGGCTGAAGCTGCAATGACACATAACAAAAATAATTTAAATGTTCGCAGCCTCTCCAGGTGAAACTGGTGTCCTGGGTTGCTGAATGTTTAGAAGCTCATGATGTGAAATGGAAATGAGTGTGCTATTTTGTAGTCTGCTGATTACTGGTTATTGATTTTTGGGCGTCTCTCTGCTGCTGTCTGAAGATAAGAGAAGGGGTTGTAGAAGAGGAGAAGGAGCAGAGTTGCTGTGGGCAAGAGGAGGTTGAAAGTCAGATTTGAAAAAGCTTGAGTTAAACTTAACCAGCGAAAAGGGGGTTTCTAACAGAAGAAATCTACATTTAATGTCAGCTCAATGGCATAAGAAACATTTAAAAAATACTTATCCTTTACATTATGTCTACAAAGGTTTTAATCTGCATGGAACTGGAAGAAAATGTGATGTTTTTACCTCTCTCCGACATATATTTCTGCTTTCAACATCCTACACTAAATCAGAGAGCAGAAACCTTTGCATTTCAAAAAAAACAACACTCATCTTCACTTAAAAGCAGGAATGCTTGGCACATTGAAATAGCAATCACAAATTTATTCCAGTCCTGAGTCGTTAACAGAAAGAGAAGGAGAGAGCAGCTGCTACTTTGAATGAAAAGGAGCCAGTGAGGGGCACTGTATTAGAAAGACTGAAAAGTTTGACATTGTCTTATACTTGTCCTCTACACTGGGTATTAAAAAACATAGTGTAGCTTATAGTGAGGACACAGGGAGACTGAAAGTTAAATGTACCCTCCACTAATCACCTAAATAATGAGGATGATTGAAACACATTTTTAAATGAGGAATAATATTGGCAGATCGGTGATTTTCACATAGAAATTGTCAGATGTGGTGGAGCTAATTTTGTCATTTAGTGCAAAACACTGCAAAAGTTGTAATACAGTTTTTCTCAATTGATAAGACAGTAAATTCCGTTCAGGCTGAAAGAATTGATGCAGATGTGGTGTAAATATCTGCATATTGTACTGTGTACAATACAGTGCTGTATTTTTAGGCTAACATTATTTTTATTTTGTAATGTACAGTCAGGTACTGCAATAGCGCCGTCTGATTTATTTATAGGATACATTTGTGTTTAAGTTGTCATTTTTGAGGACTGTATCATTTTTTTACACTTCATGTGAAAACAGTGAGAGAGGGGTGTTTTGTATTTAGCAGTGCAGTGTCCTACTTTTGCTTTGTGTCTTAATTTTGAAAACAAAGTTCAGATTTTGACAATAAAATGCGCTTTTGACACAAGTATGCAGTGCTTTGTGAATTGTGTTCAAATAAAAAAAAATTGTTTGCAGTGTGTTGGGAAATGTGTGCTGTTTTTCAGGAACAGTGTCTTATGAATTGAGAAAAACTGTAGAAATAGTGGACTGTGTAAGAAAAAATGATTAAAATACAATAGATATATAAATAAATAACTTATATCATAACTACTGCACATTAAATCCAATAAATATCATTTTACAGTCAGTTATCTGTGATATTTTGTTAATTTAGGAAAACATTTATTTAACGTGCATCTGTTTCTGCATCAGGATAAAAACTTGTATTGTTGTCGTATTGTTGCCAGTATATTTGTCACAGTCTTTTATTGTGCAAACAGGCTGACATTTTAATGCCACCATATCTTTATCAGAGTCTCAGTCCCAGTCTTTAATGCTGATGAGGCCCTCTTTTTGTAAATGTCCCCTCCTCGAGCTCAGAAGCATCTTCCAGCTGCATTTTGCTGGAAGATGTGTGTAGAACCCTGTTTCTACTGTGTACAATTTGTATTCCACAGTACAGAGGAAATAATGAAAGATCACAGTGTATTCAGGGTAAAGATGCTCCTCAGGTGTCCATCATTGTTTGCTCTCTCTCTTAGCTTTTGAAAGGCTAAAATCTCAGACGTACACTTTAGATGTGACTTTAGATTTCAGAGGACTGAGACATCGTTCGTGGCCAGACGGTGACGGGGATTCTCCGAGGAAGAGGAGCAGAGGGGGAAATCCAGCAGCTCTGAATATGTGTCAAGTGTGTTGGCCTTTTGACAAATACAATGTTTACTTTGAATTAAATAGCATCTTTCCAGACCAACCTTAATGGCTCATCATTAGCAGGCACCACCAAACATTTCCTACCAGTTTTAATTGTAAGCTTGAGACTCCTAATGCGTTCTTGTGACATTAATTAAACCAAGACTTCAACAATAAAGGGTTTGTTTGTTACATGCAGGGTCATTAACCAGCATCTATTGGTAATGTCATCACAAATGGAGCTCATTAGAAAGACTACCATGAGTCAAACAAGCTGGAGTGAATCTTTTGTTTCGGGTCACTGTTTGATGTTAAATGCACTCTCAGGGAATTTTGTGCATCTGGCATGTCATATTATTTTGCTGACTTATTTCATCTAAAGTTGACACACAGAAAAACTAAAATCAGTAAGAGACTATTATTAAAGTGTTGTCCAAGGCTAAATTAATACGCATTGCCTCCAATAAATGACAACGAATGCAGCTGAGCACTTGCACTACTCCAGTTAGTAAATGAATTTTCGTATTTACAAACCCTGGGAAAAAGTGTTCCAAAGTATGGTGTCATGACCTTTTGTCTGGACTCAAAGGTGATGTGGGCTTACATCAGGACCACTCAGGTTTGTAAAGAGGATGACTGCACTCCTGGCCTGGGTTTTGATTTATCCAGCACTATGGATAAGCATAGTTGGCTGGTCGATTGGCCTTTGACCAGGAGAACGGATTCCTTCTTAACAAGCTGCACAGGTGACTCAGATCTATACACTAATTAAGACACTGGACCTGCTTGTCAATATTTAAGAAGAAATAGTCAGCTCTGTACAGAACGAGGTGATGAGAAAGAGTTTTGACCTTAATCTCTCACTGTAGGACGGCTATTAATTCCTCCGATTTCACACATTAATTTCAAACACGTTCTTTCCGGTAAGGGCACAGGTGCTCATTTTAGATTGGATAATTCGGTTAACAGGAATCACAAACAACCTTCACATCCCAGGAATGACTGAAAATGTGACACTGATGAACTGGAAATCATACATGAGAGTTAGCGTCCCAAACTCCTATGAGGTTGATAGTGAGTGTGTCTATAAATTACACACACTTGCTGATGACCTAGTGTTGCTGTCATTTCATAATAACTTTGTCCACAACTGCTTTTACAAATGATTGTTTATGGTACTGATTTCTTCTCCACAAGCTTTTACTCACTGGACTGTCTTCTCAAAGACAACATGAAATTAAAACAGTCAAGTCACCGTTATTTATAGAGCACATTTAAAACAACAGACGCTGAAGCAAAGTGTTTCCAAGAAGGAAGTAGAATGAATGTACAAATATACTTAACAAGTTTAAATGTCAAGGTTAAGACACAAAATTTATCGGGTAAATTTATGAAGGTTAAAAACCTTCAGTATTATTTATTAAATACAAATGTACCTGAATAAAACATTAAGATTAAACCCTACAATGTTATATGATATATAAATTAATCTAATTAAAAAATTTAATTTAACTCTCTGTAATGTTTTTTTAATTTCACCTGACTGCTATATATATTAAGATTAAGACCCTTCTTTATTATATAGAAAATACAAATTTATCTGACTAAATTAAATATTAATGCTATACCCAATTAATTTAAATTTTAAAATTAGGTTCCGTCAGTAATATATGTTCTACAAATTTACTTTAGAAATATATGCATAGAATATTTATAAATACATATAAAATGCCTGTATACATGTAGACCCCAAAACTATAATTTATTTATGAATTATGAATTCATTAAGTAAAATTCTTGACCAATCTGGCGTAAAAATACCCATTATGTGTAATAAAGATCTATGCTCTACGAACATTATCCATATGCTTGATTACAGCAAGTCACAACAATATTTTTGTACATGTTTTTGATCACTGAACCTGTTTCTAAAAACTGATAAAACATTTTGATGCCTTAAAATAATTCTTCATCGTAATTACTGGGAAATCTTTAGCGCTCATTAAATTGCATTCCCATTAATCACACAACCATCTTCTGTACATCTGCTAATTAGCTGTCATTGAGGCAGTTTGCAGTGTGTGTGTGTGTGTGTGTGTGTGTGTGTGTGTGTGTGTGTGTGTGTGTGTGTGCGCGCCTGCATTTTTTACACAGTCATTCAAACGACTGTGTAAAAAATGCAGTCTCAGCAGTATGAATATTTCATGCTGTCCTTCACTCAAGAGAAGCTGCTGATCCTCTGACCGGTTATAACATCGGTCTGTTACTGCAGAGACCAAAACAGCATCTGCTCTGACAACCTGTCCGTCATTTTTTGAAGTTCCAGAGAGCTCTTTTCGTCTCGGCACAACCTCAAGTCAGTTATTACAACCTGAGCTTCAACCTGCAACCACAGTATGTGCTATTACGGCACAATGCTTTCACCTGTTTTTACCCTGATATTACATTTGTATTTCAAAATTCATCTAAAGACAATAAATCATGCAGTTTGGTCAACAACACACACACACATAACATGGCAGTAAATCTAATCAAGAACAGACAAACTTTGTATGATATACAGTGTAAATGTTAATAATGACAGAACACTGACCACTCCTGGATCTTGTACATCCTGTGTAGTAAAACTGATGCATGCAGATCCAGCATTATGCACTCTGGGCTGCAGGTTGCTTTTTTTCCACTACAGTGCAACCTGATTATATCATTCTGCCTGCATATGAGTGCAAACTTTTTTTTAACTCTTTGAACTGTAAATTACTGCCCTCATGTGGCCATTGGGCTACAATGCAACTGATTGTTAATACTCAGAATTTCAGTGTGAGTTAAAGTCAGTTTCACTCATCTGAGCTTGAACTATATCTTGCAGAAAATAACAATTACAACAACAAAAATAAAACAGGAAGAAATATTAAAGATAGTAAAGCATGTTAATAAACTCATTGGCTACCTCTTTTATATTTACAGTAAAGTAATATTATCATTATTTCCAGGTCTATATCACAATCTTCAAACACACCAGAAGGTCTGAATGAAAGCCAGACTCTTTGTGTCAATTTAAAGATTATCATTTAAATAGAATATATAAAAATATATTTACATAAATAAACAGTAACGGCCCTGGTTTTAATATTGTGGTTTTGCTGCTGAGTCCTGCTAAAGGATCTTTGCTGCATATTTTTCAGATTAAAATGTTTGCAGAAAATCTGCTATCATGTGTTGCTTGTATCATAAAAAAGTGTCATTACACCACTTACTGTATAGCACAGTGTGTATGCAGTTGGGCAAATGATGTTTTCTGCAATGTAGTCACAAAGTAATACAACTAAAATGAATCTACATCTGCCTGACAGTCTCATGGTTCAACAGTGTGCAGTGACAAATATTTTCTCCCGATTCAAAAATGATCACTACAGCAAGACTGCTTATTGTGATTATTTTTTAGTTCTCAGCTGCTATGGGCATTTTAGCAAATTTAGCCCCAAAACATTCAAGCCATCAGGTGAAGTTTCACACATTCTTGTTTGGAAATCTGATCTCAGTCATTACCTGATCATCTACTGTTTACCAAAAATCTGCACCTCTGTAGCAACTGTGTAGCCTAGAAAAATAATCATCAACTGTTATTTAATAATGAACCCAGTAGTTTTATCTATTGCTCAGGTTTCTGAGTCAACAGCACATAGTCCATTACTGAATGCTTAATGAAATCTGCACTTTCTACCATATACTAATTGATTCTGATCTCAAAAATCCCGAACCCACCATTGCTGAAGTATAACTTGTTCTTATATTCAAAGGGATCAGTCAGTCGCTCTACTTATAACACACATAACGTTACTTTAATTAAGCTCTACTTAAAAATATTCCCAAGGGATAAACAACTCACAGTCTCTGATGGTTTATGGCATTAAGGAAAATAAAATATTCAAGGGTTACATTTTCACTGTTTAAGATGATTGAGAGACATGTGAGTACTGATCAGGGCTATATAGGAAACTACCTTCTAGAAAATGACATCTGCCCTGTTACTTACCCTGTCTTAATCATTTCACATTTGCTGTTTGTTATTTGCTTTGCTCGGCAAGTGCAGAAACATTACTCATTATTTCAGAGAAGACTTTCACTGGGAAATGTAATTGTGAGTTCACTGCTCGATGATAGAGGAAAATTAGATTAATTAGGCTCAGGTCTTAACAATAAAAGACGTTGCTTGTTACAAACAAGGTCATTAAGCAGCATGCTCTGGAGATGACACAAATGAGTCTCATTAGAAAAGCACCAGGAGTTAAAGAGGCAGGAACAAGTCTGATGATAAAGGCAGCATCAGGGAATATGAGAGAGTTCCATCATCTGAAGTTTCATTACATACATTTAATTATTGTATGATAAAGGTAAAGATTTTGGTGATAACTGGAAAGTTAAAGCCTTGGTTACAATTGATATTTATACAGCAGTCAATCTATATTTAAAAAGGGATTTTTTGGTGGAATGCACCAAAGTTCTGCTTACACCAATCAGCTGGGAAACCTTGAGTTCTGACATTCATGTGGATGTTTGAAGTACCACCCACCTAAGCACTGCAGGTCAAGGTCAAAGCCATTTTTTTCCAAGACAACAAACACATAAAGATAGTACTGCAAGTGCTTTGAGAAGAGTTAGAAATGTAGGTCAGGCGTGTGTTGAAGCTACAGATGCGTGACACCAGTGCTGACTGTCATCACCCCAGAGAAAGTTAATCATATTTTGAGTTTTGCTCTTCAGTCTCATTCAGGGTCTCTACAGTGAAGTCAAAAGTGCTCATTTTATATCCATTACCTTGGAGTGAAAGGAATCATCAATCAATGTCAGGGTTAAAGAAATGTAGACCAGGCAGTTTTGTCTGTCATAAATCTACTAGTTAGCAGCAGGAACTGCTAAAAAGTTCTCTTGTAGCACTTCAACTCTTGATATTAATTATATTTTGACGAGTACATATCTTTTTTTGAAAATCCTCTAATCAGTGTTTTCATGTCACTATCTGTGGTCCTGAAACATCCATGTCAGCTTTACGACCTCTTCTCTCTCCCAATAACAATTCAAGGAACCTGCTATAAAGTCATCTATTTTTACCCACTAACCCACATAAATCAAAGCCCAGTTCAGCCTCATGAGTTTGCTCTAGCTGCAAATCATCAAGGATTTGTCTTCAGTTTGTTGCCTTACAAATTAGCCAAGGTCCGTGTACTAGTCAAACATGGACTGACCTGAACATAAAAAGGAACATTAAACAGGCAATAAACAGGCAGTAATTAAATAATAATTTAGTACCAATGTCTTGGATGCATTTAGCTTTGACTGGCAGTCTCTCTTGTGTCTGGAATTTAGATAAATTTTATCATTAATGAGGACACGATGACACAAAGCACAGACAGAATTCCTCTTTACCCTAAGAGTCTCTCTAATGAGGCCCAGTTGGGATGGTTTCACTGGGGAAGGATTCTTAAAAACCTTGCCTGTAAACAAACAGTGTTTCACTCTTGAACCTTTAGACTAATTAATCTCTTCACTGGCTCATTAGAATTAGAAGGGAACATGGGAATGCATATATTTTAAAAATCTATTACAGTTTTAGGAAAAGCTAACAAAGTTACAAACTATCCAGAAGCCAAGAATTCTCTGAAACCTCATAAGGTGTAATGTCTCAGTTTGCTCTAAATATTTACAAGCAATGTATATTCAGTCTTCTCATACTGCACTAACTGTGATTTTTTTAAAACTTTTGTTTAGCATAGTACCTTCAGTCAGTAGGGCTCTAGAGTGGGTTAACATGTGATGACTGTCCTCTTTGGAACTACAATTAAATGAAAATCTTAGTGTCACACTACCTCGCTTAGGCCAAAAGTCCATTTAACAGAGTAAACAGCTTTTTTTCTAGCCTATAGCTTTACTGTATGTTGTGTTTTTCTGACCTGGCAACTGACATTTTGGATCCTGCAGTGCACAGTTACAGTGAGCACAGCTCTTATCTGCCGTCATGGATCATGCTGCACTCCTGGCTGGGTCTTATCAACTAATTTTTTAATTGTTCCTATTTTTAAACCCTCCTCAGTCCTCCAACAATAGTCACAATAGTCTGTCCCTATTTTGATTGTTATACTCTTACAATGATTTGCATAAAGCTTCCAGAAAATGTGAAAGTAAAATCCCACCTGGATTTTTTCTGGTTCTATGGCACTGATCCTTAAAGTCACACAGAATAGTTGGTATGACATCAGTTCGGATTGCTTATATTTAAGGGTCAGAGCCCCATGTGTTGGTGCGAGGAACCTATTGAAACCTATGGAATTATTATTACTTAATATTTTTGTACGATATTGCTGTTTTGGGGACATTTCTGAGAGCTCACAGACATGTGGGGAGCAGATGGCACATTTACTGATTGATTGTGGTTAAACACAATGTCATCACTACCAGCCTTTAATGTACACTGCCTGTCCAAAAAAAAAGTCGCCACCTGGATTTAACAGAGCAAATAGGTAAGAGTCTTCCATTGGATAATTACTGCAGTGATGAATATGTTTCAGCAGGCAACAGCTTATTTAATCCTAGCTGATGCAGTGACGAGCTTCTCAGTTCTTAAACAACCATGTTGGAAGACATATCCTGTGGTCATGGAAAGAATATGAATCTGTCTCAGAGGGTCAAATTATAAGATCTTTGTGAAAAATGAATGCATCTCTGGACAGAAATAAATGCTGTGACATTGCAGAAGCTTATCAAAATGATGCCACATTGAATGAGTGCCATACTCAAAGCTAAAGGCAGTCCAACAAAATATTAGTGTGCAACTTTCGTTTGGATCGGGCAGTGTATATTCAGGTTGTTTAGAGAAAGTTTTAATTGTCTTCCACAACAAACAAGTAACTTCTAGATGTCTTGTGAGTTCTCAGCCCATTTTCTAAAGAATAATGTTTAATTCTGTTGCACAGCATATCATTTGTGTTCATTGCTAACACAGCAAGTAACTGTGAACACAATCTAAAGTTTGGCACCTATTGTTTGTCAGACTTTGCCCGTTAATTGCAAAAAGGTGACTTCAGAAAGGGCGTCTGTGGGTGTAGCAGCTGAGATTGCAGGCCTATCTGCTACAGCTCTTCAGAGAGGAGGTGGATATCAGACAATTAGGGGGTTTACTTGAGCTTTTCAAGAACACTAGTGACTCATTAATATCACTGAACATCCCTTCCCATTACACTCCAGTTTTAATTGCAAGAGTGCAAAACCTCCTAATGGATGCAGATGAGATTAATTAGGCTTAAGCTTCAACAGTAAAAGCTTTGTTTGTTGCAGGCAAGGTCATTAACCGGCAGCCTTTGGTAATGACATCACAAATAGGACTCATTAGCAAGGCTCCCAGGAGTCAAAGAGGCAGGAGAGGATCATTTTGTCTGGGGTCACAGAGTCCTGCTTGGTGACAAAAAGCCCCCTCTGGGAACCCTATTTGCTGTCAATGTCATCACATTGTGTTGTTAAGTCCCTCCATACACAGCAAGTTTAAACTAGGTTTTTCATGAGACTCATAAAATGATGTGTGTGGGAGAGAAAATAGACTTATTTAACAGTGCATACTATCATTGATCACTCATTGTTTCCCATTTCTAATCAGTATGTAGTCCCGCTCGATTAGTATTGTGTTTTTATTAGTCATGGCTGAACATGGAAGACTAAGGTCAATTAGCATGCGAGCCTGCTGTTGTGACAGTAAAATCACACCTTTGACCATCTGCTGATGCCTAGTTGTGCAGTCTGTTGGGTTTCAAAAATTAATGACTTCATAGTCAACAAAGAACAAAAGAAAATAAATTGTTATTTCAGAAAAGGTACTCTTGGAAAAAAAGCTCAGATTCAGAACCCTCCAAATCTGAGTAAGCACGATTATAAACACAGGTAAGTTTAATTAGTCAGACAGCAAAAGGTTTGTTTGTTTTGAGGAGGGTCAGTAGCCATCACACTCAGATGAGGAAATATCAGTCGTTTCGTCTGTTAATAAATGTACCCTCTGATATGAATATGATGCACTGGGTAAGTCCCCATATTTTATTAACTAACTTCAAACATCCAGAGTCAACTGAAGATTTTTTTTTTTTACATTTTACAAAGCATGATTAAACCCTGACTTCTTTTTAAAGGACTAGTTTGTTGTCCTGTGCAGGGTCAGGAAGAGTCAATAAAGTCTAGACCAGCTGCACCTCTGCTTTAGATCTTCAAGTTCTGACTGGTCATAAGGATTCTGATACTCATTCTAAAGTTTTATGAGTCTATCAGTGTGTGTGTGTTTAAGACAAGTTGGTGACAGGTGACTTATGAAAAGTTTTACGAGTCAAGTCAAAAATGGCGCACATTCTCCTAATGTCTGGATGAATTAAGTAAAGGGTGACTATACCTGATTCTGCTGTCTCACTCAGTCTAATCTCTTTCTAGGAGAGAGAGGACATCTCATGCTCGACCCTTTGTCCTCAAAAAAATGTCAGCAACAAACCCACAACTGTAAACTATGCTCATGTGGTCATAATTTTGTATTAACGGTAAAGTCTGCAATTTTAATCCAAAACACCTTTTTCTCAAATTCAGCAACTAAAAATTGGGAGAAATTCCACATTCTACTATTTATATTCACATTAACTACACATATTGTGTATTCTAGATATTGTGTGCGGTTTAATGTGAAGTTTTGTCTCCATTCCATTCCTAGCTCATGCTCAAAACTCAGCTTGACCTTGAAAGCCTTATCTCGTTTCTTTGGTGGATTTGATGGAGACCCAAGCTTCAAGCAGGAAAAAAGGAAGATAGACCCACACAAAAAAATCTGTGAAGCCACAGTCTGCCTTGTAAGCGAACAAAGCTCTATCAATAGTTCAGCAAAACCCTGAAACACTGACCTTGCACCCTTTCTTTTTCTGCGGGAAGGTTTATGAGAGACAAAATGGAGTGTGATTTTGTACCTTTTACTCTTATCTTAAGAGGGCACAAGTCCTGTACGCATACATATGGTTTATTGCAATAAAAAACTCTGATGGACGCTTTACTCTTTGTGAATTCCCTTTGTACAACAGAAAGAAGTGAAGTACACAACACTATTCCAGTGTGTCTGGTGCACATTTGAGTTGTACTTGTATAGAAGGGTTATCACATCTCCAAAATTCCAAACACAAAACAGGAAGTTGTCATCACTCTTAAATCAGCTAGAAGTGTCTAAATACATAAACTAATCTTATCTCAGTAGAATTCTAATATACTTATGTTTTCTGATGAAAAGTTTTCAAATGGTGACATCTGACGATGATTGATTGATGATACTATGAGTTAATAACAATAATAATGTATTTACATAGCACCTTACAAAGTGCTTTACAAACTGGATACCCAGAAGGCAAAAGTAAAATAAACAAAGCAAAGAAAAAATTAGAGGAAATATGTTAAAACAAGAAGACAAAAGACACCAAAAAATTCTAAAATGAAATGTATCAATATAAAGAACGAGCAATAAAAATTTAAAAGCAATGAAAGTCTTTACATCCCATACAAACAAGTCTATGAAAATGGGTTTAAGAAGTGGTTTAAAAGAAGTTTCTGCGAGTCTTATCTCCTCAGGCAGGTCGTTCCAAAGCCGAGAGGCTCTGATGGAAAAAGCTCGGTCACCTTTAGATTTAAGCCTCGACTTTTGAACAGCCAGACGGGCCCCACCTGAGGATCTAAGGCTGTAAGCTGGTTCATATGGGGTCAACATTTCTGCTGTGTAGCCTTTTGCCAGACCCAGACGACCTTTATAAGAGATCAGTAAAATCTTAACATCAAACCAACAGAGAGAGAAGCCAAGAGTGGAGTGGTGCTGTTTCATCTGTTAAAGCCACTGAATATGCATGTATGTGACGAGTTAGGAGGTGGAGGAAAATTACAAAACAATAATTAAAGCCTTGTTTTCTGTCTAAGATAAATTGGAAACTATACATCACTCAGAAAGGAAAGACCTGAATTTCCAGCAATAGACAACTGCACGTTACTGTATTATTCCTTAATGTTATTCTAAATTAGAAGACTGGATTGTTGTCTCTGGAGAATGAAGAGGATAGACTTTGTACACAGGAAGATGTGCAGACAGTCGGTGGCTGCTATTGATGTCAGTTTCATATCGATTTGCAATATGTAAAACAATCACTGAAAGAATTGCTGAGGCAAAAGTATAACTGATAATAATTGATCAGATGTAGTTAATAGCACAAGTGTGCGTGTATTTTTTTTCAAGTAAGTCAATGGAAAAAGTAGCACCAAGAGGATGTATGTAGATCAGTTATGTGATCATTCATCCTACAGGCTTCTATATCATGGGATTTGAGACATTTCCTAACATCGGTGTCTACATCATATCATACATGCATATCTTTCTACCGTTTGTCTATGTGGTTACACTAGTGTTCAATATTTTACTGCTGAACATAAAAGCCTGTGATTGCTGCATACACACTCCACAATTCCTGACTGTTGTCACCCTTTTAATAACTGATGTAACCTTAAACACAAGAATTATCCCCAGCATGGTTAAAGCATTCCACTTTAAGGACAACTTTGTTCCATTCAACCAATGTTTGGTACAAATGTTTTCCTACTACGCTTCTGAGTATGGAGTCATATACAAATAATATACTTGCCAAGGAGGTTGATCACAAAATGTTTCTCTCTGCGTCAATATTCATTCAGCACACTGAGAATTGTTTCATATGTTATCAGTGTGACCTGGGTTTTTTATTATGAGTAGAACGGTCCATAGCACAGTAATCATCACAGAACAGTTTTTTTGTAATTCTGTCAGCATTCCACTATTTCTGTGACTACGCCTCTGTGTTTAGACTTGCTTGTAAATATTACAATGGTCTGTAGCTTCAGCTTTTTTAGTATGATGAACCTGCTGGCCCCTTTTACTTTCATCCTTCTGACTTACGTCAGAATCCTGATGACTGTGTTCAGAATAAAATCAGTGAGCAGAAGGATGAAAGTTCCTCTCCTATGACGTGATGGAAACATACCTCTATGTGCATATGTCTGTGTACAAACAAAAAGAGGCCTGTTTTACTTATCCCTCACTGTGGAACAGAAAAAAAGCAAACATGCCTTTATCTGATTCATTAGTCTTTACAAAAGGTAGACACACTGTGTAGTTTGAACGTAATGACAGCTCTACACAAACTTAGAATGTACACCCACAAGCATTTCCCTCACTTTTTAATTGTTTACATTCCTCATAGGTGCAACTGAGATTAATTAGTCTGAGGTTTGTACAGTAAAAGGTGTGTTTGTTAAACCTCATTAACTGAAATTCTCTGGAGATGGCAGCATAAACTGGGCTCATTGGAATAATGTTGTTTTTGCTCACCATGGCCTGTATATTATTTCAACTGTATTTTTGCACCTTTCTTTGTGACTATGAGTCTGTATTTGGACTCGCTGGTAAACAACCAGCTGGTTCATTAAATATCTCTGTCATATGTCAGGTTAAAGCAAGAGAACAGAGTAATTGTATGTGAATTATTTACACATAAAGGCAGTTCATTCAGTTGTGTCTGCAGGTTGACATGTGACAATATATGATTTGTGCACCTCCTAAAATGTCAAGAATGGAAAATGTGACACTTGCAATTACATTTCCAAATGTCATTTTCCAATTTTATGCTGCTTGAATGTAATAGAATATTAGGCAAGATGCTTCACTGATGAAAACTACTCAGTTAAGACAGTTTCAGAGCAGTTGATAATGACTTATCTTTGATTCAGATAGCTCTCCTAAGTAATGTTAAAAACAGTCACATGCATTGAGCCTGCACTGAGGAAATGGTCATAGCCTGTTTATATTTGACTTAAAAATCCTGGTCTCAGGTGTATCTAATCAATAAAATTTAAGTACATTTAATGTTTTTAATTAAAAGGTCAAAATATTGCAAACTTAAAACAAATGAAGATACAAATGTATCGCAACTAAGTTAACCTTTTAACCTTTTGGAAGGTGTCTTGCATGCATGGACTAAGGTTTGTTTGTTCAAATTCTCATTTTAATAGTTCAGTTTTATCTGTTAGGGAACTCAGTCAAACAAGATTTCTAAGCATGGTCCTTTGTCACATCATATAGCGCAATTTGTCTTTGTGCTATCTGAAATAGTACATTTTATATTATGTTGTTGTTATGTTTGGTTTGTTGTCTATTTGTCCTCTTGTTTTAAAATTCAAATGTATTTCCTTGGACAGGGATGGTGCAGTTTAATACAGTTCTAATCCAGAGTATGAAACTGATATGGTGCACAAAGAATGAATAGCTATGTCTTATTTTAAACTGTAGTTGGCTTTAAAAACACCTATTATAAGGAAAATACACAACTTTCCTTATCAACAAATGTAATGCACTACAGAGATAGAAGTACAATAAAATACTCCTGGTTATTTTTTAGTTTCTAAATGTTAATAATTTGATTCATTTAAAAAAATAACTATGAAATAATTCCTTAACGTGTTATTAATGTTGTTAATATATTAACTGAAAGGTAGCCTATAGTTTATTGTATTAGTGGCTGTACTATCAGGAGTTGCCTTGTTGTTGTCAGTACGCAGCGGAACTAACGGCGACGGAAACAGTTTACGGCAACACGTTCGTCCTTCGCTCAAATGTGTCCTCCATTTGACACCTGCTGTGTTATGTGTGTTGCTGGTTACAGAAAATCTAAAGTTATGTAGGTTTGAGAACTTCATTTAAGTGCCTCGACGGAGAAATTCGCCCAGAGACAATAAACAAGTAAGAACAAGGTAGAGTCGAATAAAAATCCGCGTTAGTTCGCCGCTTTCTCGCTCATGTTAGCTAACGTAACTTTAGGTAACATTGAGGGGCGCATGTTCGTTTGGTAACCACAGTTTATTGTTAAATGGTGCAGCCAAATCACCGCGATAACCTACACGGAAGAGTATTAAGTAGATTAAAATTCAGACAATAAATGCATGTTGGAGATGTATCTCATTTTATCTCCTTTCACCGTTTGTATTTAAACTGTATTCTGCAAAGTAGGAAGTAACTACACTGGACAAAATAATGAATGCAGTCTCTAGATTATCTTCTTTCTTTTCTAACTTGGAGAAACAGTGGTTATAAGAGGGCTGCATTTAGCCAGTTGAGCAGGAGGAGTTTTGGTTTTGAGCTGCTGAACTGGTGGTAAATTCTCGACCATTCAGATCATCCGCACCCTGGTCAGGAGTGTCTTAAAGGAAAATGATCAGATAAGGTGTCCATCACACAGACACACCTTTGACAAGCCAGCTTAAGTGCAGCTTTATTCGAATGGCATATTGCTACAACAAGCATGCTGGATGTCAGTTATGCCTATAGTCAGGCACTTGAATGTCCACGGCTCCACCATTTGTTGTCAGACAGCTCTGGTTCTGACATTGTGATCCTGTCCCCAGAAAACTTGGCCAAGCACTTCAGGTAGAGTGGGATCACATTTCCCAAGCCTGCATTGACAACCCTATGTGTGTTAAATGTGTGGCACTGTGTAATTTGTGGTCGACTATCCCACTTTCAGTCTGCCCATTATACTTTCCAGTATAGTGCCATTCTGTGATAGAGATACTGCGTGTTGGAAAAGCAAATACTTTGTTATATATTTCCTTGTGTTAAAATTAAATCTATAGAACTTAATGAATAGTTATTTGCTATATTGTTGTTTAGTATATATATATATATATATATATAACAGTTGTACACTATGTTGCTGTTGCTAAAATGTAGTGTAAAGTTGGAATAAAATGTAAATTAAATAATAAAATCAAAGCCTGAACAGTATGTGCTTGCTCCTAAAACCATATTACCACTTGTTTATTAATAACAGTCTCTGTTGTCCTTAGCATTGCATACTGATGTAGGATGGCCTCCCCTTCACCCCACGATCGCAGTCGCAAAGACGATGAGGATGACCCTGTTGAACAGATGATATCCCGCACTGGCTGTGCAGAGCTCCACTATGCTGTGCAGGAGTGCATGGCTGAACACCAGGACTGGCGAGTGTGTCAGAACCAGGTGCAGACTTTCAAAGACTGCATGATGAGTTTCCAAAAAGCTCGTAAAGAACAGCTGATAAAGCAGCGATCAGCCTCCACCGAGTCTTCGCCCAGCTGAGCTCAGAAAACCGCCAACACACAGCTGGATCTGTTCGGGACCTGACCTACTCATTTAAAGTGGAAAGATTGTACCTAATATAATTATTTGTAATGAAAATAAAGGACGAATAGCAACATAAAATCCTGATTTGGACTTTAAAGTGTGTGCTATAGAGCTGATACTTGTGATTTATCGGCTAATATAAACTTATTAAAGACTTTTCCTACCAGTATGTATGTTGGTTAATGAGAAGAAAGAAACTGAAGCATAGAAATGCTGAATACATTTGACTAATGTGGGGAAAAAAAAGAAAAAAGGGCACTGAAAAGTACATTTTTCAACAGTGAAATGCTTTCAGTACCTATTTTGGTCACTACTGTATTCTTTAAAAAATAATTAAAAATTAATCCTTCATTATACAGGTGCATCACACAGAATGAAACCACCTTTCTGCAAATAAATAAAACTTTACCTGTCTGTGAAAATATATTAACATTCAGGTCTTTTACTACAAACAAAAGCAGATCACATATCTCAGGAGTATCTGTTGATATCAGGATTTAGGGTGCATACAACATTGTCTGAGCAGAAGATACACATATAGCATAGTAATGTATTCCATAACTAAAATGCAAAATCTCTTATTTTTATTTTATGAAACCACGCTAAAATCTCTGAGCTACACTGCAGGAAATCAGAGCAATATGAATGATATAAGCTGGAGACTACAAACAGCTCATCCTCTCGAGCATTTACAAGTTGACTCATTTGTGCAGCTGTGTAATCAACACAACTAACAAACTAAGTTGAGTATTGCACACTTCCACCTGTTTTCCACCTCATTCTTTTTTTGTTTTTATCCTTAATTGGTCCAAAGTGCAAACAGTTAATGGTTTGTCAGATTCACAGTCATTACTCCCAATTCTCTGATGATTTCATCACAAATTGGGCCCATAAGAACCATTTTGACTAGGATCACTGTGGCCTGTTCAGTGATAAATGCATCTTTGGGGACCATTATCCAACAGACCAATCACCGTAATGCATTGTTTACTTGCTTAAGGATCTGAGCAGACAGAGTTCACAAATCATTTCACATAGTATCAAGACTGTTAGAAAATAAACATATATACATCTAATTAAGAAAGCCAATATACACAATAATAATTAACAATAACCCCTCATTGCCAAATTAATCTGATTAAACTGGGGATGTTCCTGATTTCTCTTTTCAGTCACAAAGGGTCACTGGACTCTTTCTGTAATGTTTAAGTGATTCATATAAACTCAAGACTTATGCTTGCACATTTATTGGCCAATTTTCCATATTAAGGAACTTACACACCTCAGACCATTTAAGAGGTAAGGACTACAGACATGGCTGCTGATTCAATTATATAATGCAGTTCTTTAATACAGGTGCAATTCAAACTTTTTTCATACTGCTGGCTTTGCCAAAGTTGATCTGGACTGAGTCTATGAGGGTCTTTGCCTACTGACTCATCCAGCAACATGATAGCTCTATCATGACCTATTTTGCTTTTTTTTTTTTTTAATTCTGAAAAGATCCCATATTTCTCTGCCTTCAGGAGGACTGATGAGATGATCAAAGTGGGTACAGCCCTGCTCTCCATGGACCAAATTAAAAGGCTTTTACTTTTAAGTTTCAAAAGGAAGCATTATCTCTGGAGATCAATGAGATACACATATATATTTTCTGCTGTCTGTCACACGTGTTGCTGTCTGCAGTCTACTGTTGGAGCGAGCATCACAAGACTTACTGCTATTAAAGGTAATCAGGTGTGCTTCAATTATGTATGCTTACTAAGCATGTATTTTAAACATTGTTCTGTTTGAATCTAATGATTATAATGGCATGAATATGATGCATATGCAGGCTGTGTGTGATATAATTTCCCTCTTTGTCAGACTGGAGAGCTATTATGCAGAGGCCGTCCTCCAACAGAGACTGCTGAGATCAACTATGTCTTTTCTCAGGACTGTTTTAAATGGCTCTGTGATCATTCATCCTCCAGGTTTCTATATCCTTGGATTTCAGACCTTTCCTTCCATTAGTTTCTACTTCATCTTTCTAGCATTTGTTTATGTGGTTACAGTGCTGTTCAACAGTTTGGTGATGTGCGTCATTGCCTTTAATCATTGCTTACACACTCCAAAATTTCTGGCTGTTCTCAACCTTGCAGTGATTGACGTCATACTAAACACATGTACTATTCCCAGCATGATAAAAATATTCCTTATTAAGGATAACTTTATTCCTTTCAACCTATGTTTGGTACAAATGTTTTTCTACTATACCTTAGCTAGTTTGGAGTCATATGCACTTGCTATTCTTGCTTATGACCGGCTTATCGCAATATGTTTCCCTCTGCGTCATAACTCAATCAACACATTGCGGAGAATGTGTTGTATTGTCAGCATGTCATGGTTTTTTGCTGTGGTAGTCACTACATTTTCAGTAGGTATAATGACTGAACTGTCTTTTGCAACTCTGTCAGAGTGTTCAGCTACTTCTGTGACTATGCTCCTGTGTTTAGACTCGCCTGTAATGACAACACAATGCAGTGGTGGGCGGCCTCTATGTTGACCATCTTTCTCCTTGTAGTACCCTTTATTTTCATTCTTCTCTCTTATATCAGCATTCTAGTGACTGTGTTCAGGATGAAATCACTGGACAGTCGGGTGAAAGCTTTAGCCACTTGTGTCGAGCATGTTATTCTTGTGGCCGTATTTTACATTCCTCTTCTTGTTATTTTCACAGTAGGGTTTTATCTCAGAGTCATTGACCCAGAGCAGCGTGTGCTCAGCCTGTCATTGGCCTCTTGCATCCCACCCTGCATCAATCCTATTGTCTATTCTTTAAAAACCAAAGACATCAAAATCAGAGTGCTGGCACTGATCAGGAAAAATCAAGTTGGTGAGCAACAAAAATGCCACAAAACTCTAAAGTAATCCTTGTAGAATTAGCAAAACAGAGCAATAAAATGAACCAAGAGCCTAAAATGTGTGGAATAATGTCCGGACACAGAAATGGTAATCCAAAATAGGTCATCAGTTTCGTACAAGCATTAGAGCATCAATTCCAAGAAAGTTAACAACATTACTGTTATGTAAAACACAATCTGGAGGCACAATTTCAGCTCAGCCTTGGACTCAATGGATTATGTGATCACCATGGTGAACACCGTGGACCGGCCTGTCTGTTTTGGGTTTTTTTTTAGCTTTGTCTTTGTGCAGTTATATCTGAATGTTTATTTCTGTGTGGAGCAAATTGTCCTTGTTGCTATATTTTACATTATTTCCATGTTTGGGTTTTATGTGTGAGTCATTGAAATGGATCAGCATGTGCACCACCTATTGTTGGACTCTTGCATCTCTGCTTCAATCCTATTGTGTACACCTTAAAAAAGAGAGACAGCAAAAATAGTCTACTGTATTTGAGCCTACTAGAAAAAAATGCCAAACAACAGTGTTCCCTATGAGAGCAATGGCATTAATTCTGAGATGAAAAATGTAGGACATGAAGTGTGTGTAGTTTGTGGAAGATTTTAATAATGTTTATCCCGTTTGTTTCAAGAAACTAGTAATAACTTTGTTTTGGGTAAGTATTGCAAACCCCAATCTGTGCTTTTAATATGACTGCAGTTATGTGCCCTCTAGCTATAGCCCTTTAACTGTTTGCATTAAAGTGTGATAATCTAAGGCTGACAAAGTGCTTCAAACTACTGAATTTTGTAAATATCTTGACTTGTGTAACACTGCCCCCAAATCTGATAAACTGGCCCTTTTGTTTGGATGTTTTATTGTGTAAAGTCTGACTGTTTTTTTTTTTTTCCTGCCTTTGTAATGACCATACTAAGAGCGATCATTCTGTAGACATCCAATGCCCATAACAGCAGAGCTTTGTAATGTTCTCATTTCCCACTGAGAATGGTTTGAACCTAAAAACAGTGCTCTTTTACAGCAGCCTCTGTGTTTCCTTGTGTTCACTGGCATGTCACATATTTCCAGTTATTTGGTGCACATGTGTGAAAAAATGGGACATAACTTGGGATGACATGTAATGACAACAGTTCATTTTCTGTATTGAATTTTAATAATTGAATGTTCTCGAGGTGTACAATAACATGATGAATTATAATTTGCAATACATTAATATGATTAATATGTTCCATCCAAAATATTTAGTTTTCTTGTTTAAGTAAAATAAAAAAATGTATTTTACGTGACTAATAAAAAGCTGTGATTTGAAAACTAAAACTTATCCGTTGTTACTGACTCCTTTCTTTTATGTTAAGCAAGATACGTCTACCAACAACAAAAGTAGATTAACATAAGTCACAGGATAGGGTGACTATTGAAATAATTTACTTCTTTGTGTTTTTAATATTAATATTATAATAATCACACAGGTTGTTCCTCTGTATTTTTGTCAGCACAGTAATGCCAGTACATTCCACTGATGTTTAAGGCATCCAGAATTGTAATATGATGACTGTCTGCCCTCTATTGGATATATATGTACAGTGCAACATTAACAATTATTGACTACTACTGTGCCTGAAATTTTTGAAATTGCGACAGCAATTCACAGTAATTTCAATGGATTAAATTCTTTTTAGACAGACATTTTCTGACAGAGCCACATAAAGCCAGTGTGAGACACTCTGCTTCTATGCTTTAGTCATCTGTCCAGATATTTTCTCCAAGAAACAACACAATAACTCAGATTTGATACAAGAAGTACAGATGAAAATCTCTCAAAGATAAAAAGTGACGAATCTGTAATCACACAACTTCTAATGCTGACAAAAACAAAGTGGATACTGTGTCTCAGCAAGCGATCCTGCCTGTTGCAGCTGCTGCAGGTACAACTACTAACCACTAGATGGTGCGTCTAGTCAGTTCTATAAACATCATTAAACTGTATCAGTTCACCGACTTTTGAACTCTTAAAATACGACTATTGCACATATCAGTCATGTCCTCCCCACTCTCTGAATAGATTTTAAAGGAAATCACTGTAATATGAATGGGTAAAGGGACGATGGTGACGGTGCAGTGGTAACTTTATCTGTGGGGGTTTTGCATGTCCTGTGGCTTCCTCCCATAGTCCAAAGACATGTACACTACTGGTCAAAAGTTTCACAGTGCCCCATTTTTTCCAGTTTATTATTGAAATTCAAGTCATTCAAGTCCAATGAATAGCTTGAAATGGTACAAAGTTAAGTGGTGAACTGCCAGAGGTTAAAAAAAAAAAACCGTAAGGTTACCCAAAACTGAAAAATAATGCACATTTCAGAAAAGGCCTTTTTCAGGAAACAAGACATGGGTTAACAAATTTAAGCTGTTCAGCAGCAATGGAAGCTGATCAAGTCTTGAAAGTTTGAAACTTGAAACTTTCTGAAGAATATTAGATTTCCATTGTGGAAAGAATGCCACGAGTGTGTTCAGCTGCTATACAGTATCTGCTAAAGACTGCTACTTTGATGAGTCAAAAGTTAAGAATACATTTTGGTTTCAAAATAGTTTTTTTTTTTTAATTAATCTGTTTATTTGTTCTAGGCTTTAGTTTCAGAGTACAATGAGACACTGACATGCAACATTTCCAATAAAAAACTGGAAAAATTGGGGTGTTCTAAAACTTTTCAGTGTAGTGTCCGTCAGGTTAACTGGTGACTCTAAAAGTATGTGACTGATAATAAACAGTTGTCGGTCTCTGCATATCAGCTCTGTGGCAGGCTACCTGTCTGAGGTGTACCCCACTTCTTGCTCAGTGCAACATTAACACAGTCTACACGCAATAATTGTAAGTTGAACAAAAAGGTAAAGATAAGACAAAAAAGAGAACTGATCCTGTGAAAATTAAAGTCTCACAACATACACACCACACGGTAAAGGTTAATTCTTAAGAGGGATAGACATTTTTTTCAGTTGAATCAACACCCCTCCCAAAAAAGTGCAAGCTTCACTAAGGTTCAGTAGCATTTGTTGTAGGAATGTTGCCATGGCTGGAGGTTGCGCAGTGTTTACTGATACTATGTCTAGACATCTATCTTGCAAACATCATGTTTTGATGATAACAGTGTTATTCATGCTTCACACTTGTGTTTTGTATTCACCAATAGTGTGAGAAGTAAAGTTTAGACCTTACAAGAGTTGATGAAAACTTGCAGATGATGTAATGTGACTAAAAAAATGTTGGTTTCAGACAATGCACTTCACATTATTGGATAACTTAAGTCAGTAAAGCATTTATGTTTCTCTGCATATACTGTCCAGGTTTATTATTAAAACCACTGAATATAAAAAAATGTTTAGGGTTTTGGGGTTTTCTTTTTACTTTAAAACTACTTTTTTCAGTTCAATTTTTTTTATATTGCACCGATTCTTATATGTCAGCTGAAAGCACTTCCCATAGTAAGGTGATAATTGTAGAACTTTTTTAAAATAGAAAATCAATAAATTAAAAGTTTTCGTTCACTAGTAAGGACTACACCATCAAATTGAAGCATGACTGTTTATTAGATGGAAATGAACGTTATGTTTGGTGATGACTGAGTTGAGCTGATGTGGTGTGGGGAAATGCTTCGTCAGGGACCAGCAGAGGCTCCAAGGCTGGCAGACCCCCAAAAAAGCTTCCCATAACAATGAAACAAAGAGTTTTGAAATGTACTATGGACATAAAGGTTATTATTAACCTTATTATTATTATTATTATTATTATTATTATTATTATTATTATTATTATTATTATTATTATTATTATTATTAGTTGAACAACAGTGGGGACATGCACTATATTTCTCGCACACTGAATGCATATGATTCTTTTTCACTGGCAGAAACATGTTTTCAAGCATCTGCGCTGTTGAAAGCCGTAGCCAGAGGCATTTTGTTTTCAGGGTGTCCATTTATCTGAACTTCAATACATGTGTCTCATTGATGATTTTAATTTCAACACATTTTTAAACCATCCCTTGGAAAATGGTTGCAACTTGTAGGGTAAGGAGATATAGGGGAGTCAAGACATGCCTGCACACAGATAATTAGAAACCTGGATACTGTGTAAAGGTAATATGAACAGCCATATACACCAAATAGGATCAAAATGAGGACTACAACTAACAATTGTTTTTGTTACTGATAATGCAACAACCCATGCTGATGTACCCAAATACCAAAAAAACCCAAAACAAACAGTCCAAAGCCAAATGATATATTGAATGTCACATATGAAAAAAAAGGGATGAAAATAAGGAGCTGGGATCATACAACAGTCTGCACTTTCACTTAATTTATTGATTATGAAAAAAAAGCTACGGTACTCTCCTTTTTTTCATCAACTAGTCAACTGATCATTGTCAATCTGGTCAAAATCAACATAAAGCTCCAAACGGGGGAATATGTATACGTAATCAAACTCAGCATCTCTACATGAGAGATCAGAATAAGCACACACAATGAAAACATTTTTGTTCGCAAAATATAAAAAAAAAAAAAAATCCAAGCAAAATAAAGAATCTAAGATATTAAGTAGGATACATGATTTAATTTTGCATGTGTGACCTTTACACTGTATGGCTGATATAATATAATGCAACCATTCTATGTGATCATGTTATGGAGCAAAGTACAATGAATGACAAAATACCACATGATAATCATTTCTATGAGTAAAATCTGAATGTTTATAAGTAAGCAGTCAGTATTAGGCACTTACTATAAATAATTATTCTACAGCAACATTCTTTAAAGTGTCATTCTCAAAGTTAAAAGAGTTCAGCATTTTGTCACTCTGTTGCTGAGTCTATATCTTTTGTACGGCTTCTTGATAGCATTCAGCATTTCTTCTGTCTTCAAAGCATATATGATGGGGTTCAGCAAAGCTGGTATTGTGTGTGTCAAAGTGGAGTTTATGATCCTGGCATTAGGATGGATGCGGGAGGCCACTGAAGCAGCGTTGGTCCCCAGAAAAGGGAGGAAGAAAATGCCAACAAGAATCAGGTGAGAAGTACAAGTTTTCAGTGCTGTGAGTCGTTGCTCTCCTGACACAATCCTGCTCAGTGCTATGGAAATGCAAACATATGTGAATATTATCAATATAAGAGGAATACAGAGAACTGTAATGAAAACAAGATATGCTACTATGAAATTTAAAGTTAAGTCATTACAGGCCAGACGAAAAAGTGGACCATGGTCACAGAAAAAGCTGCGTACCACCAAAGATCTACAGAAAGAGAGACGATCAATAAGACCAATCATTATTGCTCCCATACTCAACAAAAAAATCCATTCAAAAAGCAGCATTGCAACAATAATTGGTTTAGTCACAAGGCTGTGGTACCTTAAAGGGAAGCAAATTGCTATAAATCTGTCATAAGCCATAGTGACAAGAGTCCATGACTGCACAGCTGACAAGAAAAACACAAAGAACATATAGCTTAAGCAAGCCTCATAGACAATATATCTCCTGTCAAAAAATAAATGTGTGTAAGAGTTTTGGGATGAGAGCTGTGCTCCCACACAAATCTGTCAAAGCCAGATTGAACACAATCAAGTATTTTGGAGTATGAAGAGTCTTCACCTGGTAAATCACTGAGAGGAGAAAAACATTCCCAAGAACAGTCATGATGTAGACAAAACACAAGAACACATAGTAATACTTAACATGAGGGATGTTGGAAAACCCACTGAGGTAAAATTTTGCAGGTCGAACAAATGTGCTATTAAATATTCTGTTAGATTTCTCTTCCATGCCCATTACGATTATCTGTTTCCCTGCATAGAGAAAGAGCAAACAGCAGAGTATATAATTAAAGACAATATAGTTACTTAATAGAAGTTGCTGTAATCAAAATCCCCCCAGACACTATCGAGTGTGGAGTGCACTGAAGTGAGTTGTGCTCTGAGAAACTGTTCTTCATACTTTACCTATTTCACTGTGAGATAGAAGAAAAAAACATAGCTGTGTCACATGATAATGAAGTGGAAACTAATTTGCTTCAACTTCAGTGTCACACTTTATGTCATCACTGAGCTGATGCAACTGACTGTGTTAATTATTGTCATCAGAATATTGAATGAATACTGGTACAAACAGCATTTAAATCTACAAAAAAAGACACAATTATACCAAACAACTAGGGCTGGACCCGAATATCCGAATATTCGGTCCCGACGGTGGTATCCGAATATTAATTTTGAGATCCCAATATTCGACTCTTCAAGCAATCTTTGATTTCTTTTGTCTGCAAAACATATATGATTGGGTTCAACATAGGAGGGATGACAATAGTCAAAGACAGGTTGATGACTCTAATATCAGAAGGTAATTTGAACCACTAAAATAGGAAAAAAATAGATTGCCACTAATGAAAGGTGACCTGTGCAAGTTTTAAAAGCCTTCATTCTTTCCTGGAATGTAGAAATTTTTGATAAAGCATAACCAATACAGCAGTAAGTTGCCACAATAAAAACTAGTGGACACCCAAGTTTTAGAATTGGTAAAGAACCTGACATTACCATACTAGGAGTAATATCATTGCAGGCAAGCCGGACCATAGGACCATGGTCACAGAAATAGCTCTTAATCACCACAGACTTACAGAAAGAAATCCTCGTGAGAAGTGTAACTGCACAGAAAGTAGTAGTAACTGAGAAGATCCAGAAAAAAGCAATCAAATATAGAATACGCTTGTGTGTCACCTTTACATGATAGTGCAGTGGATAGAGGATAGCTATCAGCCTGTCATAGGAGAGAACAACCAGATTAAAAGACTGCATCGAAATGAAAATGAAGCAGAAAAACATGAATGCCAAGCAGTCACTGTAAGAAATAGTTCGATGGTTAAACAGAAAGATGTCAAGAGTCTTCGGCACCATAGTAGAGCTACTTAACAAATCCACAAAGGCTAGGTTGAAAACCACAATATATTTAGGACTTCTTAATCTATAATCCAACAATATTATGGTCATTACTACTGTGTTTCCCACAAATGAAAGAATGTAAATACAAAAGAGAAAGGCAAAGTAATAACCAATATTAGGTACTTCTCCAAAACCACCTATCTTAAAATAAGGAGGACGCACAAAGGTGATGTTCCTCCCAAGAGCAGAGTTGAACCATTCCATTTGAAGACTACTTGTTAATCATTAATTTTACTCACGTCCTGTACCCTCGTTAGGTGCTGTGTAGTGAAGAATGTAAGCAGCACTGCTCTGATTTTTGTTACTTATAGCAACTGGCTGTCCCTCCATGCAAGTGTGGGACACACTCTTGGGAAAAGGGCAGAATAAGAAGTACGTGTTCGGAAGTAGGTTTATAAATCTTTAAACACTTTGAAAACATTTTGTTTTTAAATCACTTCTGAAATGCAGCTTTTATCACATATACCTAAACACTTTTATTCAGTGGGCTCATGTTCTGTAAGAGATTTTAATCTTAAGTGGTTGTTTTTTTGTTTTTTTTAGTTTTGTATTTGTATTGTAATTATTTGATTTCAATGCCAAATTATAACCTACTGAGCAACTTGATTTATGTTTTTTTTCCACATTGTGATCACAATATAGGAAACGTTTTATTATTATTTTGGATTTCCCAATTATTTCAAAAAGCCTGTTTACAGATTGATTTGTTGTGTTTGCAGAACACATAATTCTGTTTAATGTAGAAGGGAAAGACAGAGAGACATCTAGGGTCATTTAATTAACAGTGGATGAAATACACTACCACTTATAAAATTGAAGCTGTGTATTTTCTAAAGGCCTTGAGTTGAGTCCTTGCTAAACTGTGGACAAGTTAATTAAAATATAGCCGATCCATCGGGAACTTGACAAGATAAAAAATTGTGGAAAAAGAAAAAAGTAACTGAGAAAGCGCCTAATAACTACAGACTCACAGAAGGAAAGTCTTGTAAGAAAGCCAACTGCGATTAGAACAGCAATTATTGTAAAGTCCCAGAAAGAGACCTCTCAGTTTTTTGTTCACTGCATCTTAACTAAATTTGAACCCCTAAACATCCATCCTACTTTTTTAAGAAAAAATAATTGTTGGGTGTAGTGATTCCACAGGTATGTGCCACTATAAATTACAGAAAAGGTAAGACACTATGGTTTTGCCATGTATTACAAAGTAAGGAACTATTGCTACTGCTGCCATTGTTAGTGTGGTATCCAATCCTAAAATGTTTTCCTTCACTTGAACTGTGAAGCTGTGTGAAGCTGATTATTTCAATCACTTCTTAGGCTGGTTCAATATCGTTGAAAAAACAGCAGCAAAATTTTTGCTTTTTGTGTGTTGTTTAGACCAGTGAATGTTGATGGTTTAAAATAAGTTTCAGCTCAGTATAGGCTGGCGTGCAACTTCGATGCTGTGGTTCATTCTCACAGCTCTTATACTGTAATTTTGACATGTGGGAATGGTGCTGTGGTCAGCAAAACTCTTCTCAAAACCCACTGTGGACTGTCTGTTCAGTATTAAACTGCCAACTAGGGGTGGGAACATTTACCGATTTTTGATGTTATCTATGTGTGCAGACAGTTCTTCCATACAGCCTTACCAGAGACTGGTTGTAGCAGCTGGAAAAACCAGATACAGATAGAGCACAAAAAAATAATAAAAGATTATATGCAAAAATAATGAACTGAGGTCCTCAAACTCTCATTTGGTTGGTGAATGGAGCATGAAAGAGAGGAATTAATATGATTGACAGACAGTGCAACTATACACGGTGCACGCCAACCAACAACATTGTTAATTCCACCAGTGGTTCCCCCAGAAATGGCACCTTAAGACTCAGCTGAAGTTTGGTGGTGGTAGTATTATGATCTGAGGCTGTTATGCTGCTAATGGAACTAGTGCTTGACACACACTAAATGAATATTGAAGAAGGACGACCTCAACATTCTTCAGGACAACCTCAAATCATCCAACAAAACAATGACTGAATACACATCAAAAGTGGTAAAGACAAATTGAAATCAGGCTGGAATTAAGGCTTTAGACTAATCTCCCCAAAGCGCTGACTTAAACAGTGTCAAGAACTTGTGAACTGTGCTGAAGAAACAAATCTATGAAAGAAAGTCAACAAATTTTCAAGAGGAGTGGTCAAAAATACAACCTGGAGCTTGTCAGAGGTTTGTGGACAGCTACTAAAAGCACCTAGTTGAGGGGAAATTTCCAAGAAACGCTTAACTAAATATATTTTGACCAAGCAGATTTTGTTGTATTTCCAAAAGACCTATCATAAATCTACGAATGAACCAAAATGCATGATTGTTTTTTGTTTGTTTTTGTGACAAAGATGCATGTGTTTTAATGATTCCATCACATAAAAATAAGTTAGCCAACACGAAATAGTAAATGTAAATATTGGAGTGAAATGCATTTCGAATAAGGAAAGACGAGCTTTACTGTCAGGAAGTTGTCCCTTAGAGGGTGGGGGGGGTACAGTCAGGATCCCTGTCTCTGCCTTCTGTTGGCAATCACATCTCCTCCTTTCCCTCTCTCCCTCTGTGTGTCTGTGTGACCTGCACCCAAATCAGCAGCAAATCTGGATGTGGGTTTCCTAGTAAACCATAACATGTACAAGTTTTAAAAGCCTTTATTTAATCGTAAACTGTGGCTGCTTAAGCAAAATCACAGCAATATACTGTATAGATAACTTTACAAGATGCTTGCAACACAGAGCCAAAGAATAAAAGCTGGAAACACATTACCAGAGACAAGCCTAGTTGTGAAGTCATTGTGCACAAGCCAGTCTATAGAAACATCAAGTCTTCATTGGATTTTATGTTAACAGCCTCACTTCAGGTAAACATGTCAAAACACATGAAAAAATCAGCCCCATAGAATCAGCATTGTTGCTTCATCACACTAAAATTCTTCAAGAAAAGTCAGTATGTCCCCAGTCATTAACAAACTTGTTCTTTATTACGACCAAGTACGTTTGATGTAAACCTGGGATGATATGGAAAATGTCAAAAAAAAAAAAAGATACACAAATCAAAACAGGCCAATCTAATTCTTTGTAAACTGCACCTCTGAGGAATCTGCGACATTTAGTCAAAATAAATCTCCCTTAATAAAGCACTGATTCTACAAATGTGAAAATGAACACATGTAAATCTTCTTTCATACAGTGGACTCCATCAAGACAACCTATGCACAGACACCATACAGCTTGACAACAAATTCATGTTTGCAGTTTTTCTCAGCATTTATCACACAGGCACATGAGTACAGTTTAATTATAAATGTAATGTCAGTCGTGTGAAATAGAGTAGACTGCCATTTAAGTTAACTGCGACATTTCAGAAATGTCTTTTTAAAAATGCCTGATTTTAAAATTAATTATGAAAATGTAAACACTAACTTTACTGTGCCACACACACACATATGTAAATACACTGTTCACAAAACAGAATATACACAGACCATTGTATACCATTTCATTGTTACTTATTTAACCATAATTTTGGATTGCTTCCTGATTTTTATTATTTTTTTCAATGATTCTTTAATTTCCTGTGTCTGCAGAACATATATAATTGGGTTCAACATGGGAGGAAAAACCATGGTAAGAGACAGGTTTATAATCCTGGCATTTGGATTTATCTTTGAACCCATAGTAAATGTGATTAACAATGGGATGAAAAAAATTGTCACTAATGAAAGATGACCTGTGCAGGTTTTAAAGGCCCTCATTCTTTCCTGAAATGTGGCTACTTTAGACAATGCAAAGGCAATAAATGAATAACTAAACAAGATAAATACCAGCGGAAGCCAGAGAATGAGAAAGATTAACATAGGACTAATGACGAAGTTAGGAGTGTTATCATTGCAAGCGAGACGGAATATCTGTCCATGGTCACAGAAAAAGCTGTTAACAACCACAGATTTACAGAAAGAAAGTCTTGTAAGGAGGCCAACTGCAATTAGGCAAACAGTAATGACAAAAACCCAGAAAAAGGTAATCAAAGACAGCATGAACCTGTGGGTCACCTTCACATGATAGTGCAGAGGGTGGATAACAGCGATCAGTCTGTCATAGGAGAGAGCAACCAGATTAAGAGCCTGCATTGAAAAGCAAGCGTAGCAGAAAAAAAGAAATGTCAAGCAGTTGTTGTAGGGGATGTAGGGATGGTTGAACAAAAAGATGTCAAGAACCTTCGGCACCAGTGCAGAGTTTCCTAACATGTCCACAAATGCTAGGCTGAAAACTGCAATATATTTTGGAGTTTTCAGAGTATGATCTAACAATATTAAAGCCATTACAGCTGTGTTTCCTAGCACGGAAACAATATAAACAAAAAAGAGAAACACGTAGTAATACTTGATGTTTTGGATGCCAGTAAATCCAGTAATTCTGAAATATGCAGGATGCACAAAAGTGATATTTCTACCGAGAGCAGAGTTGAAAAAGTCCATCGTAAAACTTCTGTCAAACTAATATGTCCAAGCGCTGTTGATTCAGACAGCAGTACTGCATATCAGCGCTGGGTTCTTTTATGTGGTGAGCTCATCTTTCTCTTCTCTCTGTCTTTCTCAAGCTTGAACTGTTGTGTAGATATTCCATTTGCTTACATTAGATCACATCAGATGACCTGGCATTCAGTCACCTGACCTAAACCCAATAGACATGGTTTGAGATAAGATGGACCACAGAGTGAAGGCAAAAGGGCCAACAGGTGCTCAGCATCTCTGGGAACTCCTTCAAGACTGTTGGAAAACCATTTCAGGTGACGACCCCATGAAGCTCATGGAGAGAATGACAAGAGTGTGCAAAGCAGTAATCAAAGCAAAGGGTGGCTTTTTTGAAAAATCTAAAATGTAAAACATGTTTTGACTTATTTCAAACTTTTTTTTGCTTGCTACGTAATTGCATATGTGTTCATTCATAGTTTTGGTGCCTTCAGTGAGAATCTACAATGTAAACAGTCATGAAAATAAAGAAAAAACATTAAATTACAAGGTGTGTCCAAATTTTCGACAGGTAGTGTATTTATATATATGTGTGTGTGTGTGTGTGTGTGTGCGTGTGCGTGCGTGCGTGCGTGCGTGCGTGCGTGCGTGCGTGCGTGCGTGCGTATGCGTACGTGCGTGCGTGATATAATGCTGTGCCAATTCAGGCAGAGTTCAGTAAATATGTTGCTGCACTGTCTCAGATTTTGTTCAGAGTTAATTTTTTTGTCCAAAGTTTAGTTATGTGTTGCTACTGACCCAACAGTAAGTTCTATAAAATATCAGTGTAATTACCAAAATCCAAAAGCATGCAGAGTTAATTATTTAACAGAACTTAGTTTTGGGTCCCAAAAAACAAGTAAACTCTGAACAAAATCTGAGACCATAAAGCACCGCTGCTATCGTAGATGAAATGGACTGAATGAAATAACTATATTTAATGATTAAAGTAACTTTATTTGTTGCTACCTGTCCTCTGTCATGGTTTAATCTGGCACGTTTGGAGTGCTAGTGACACAAAGGCGGCATAGAATTGACTCAAAAGATCCAGCCTAATAACAGAACTATGTCACTCATTTAACTGATTTCACTGACAGAATCTCAAGGTCCAACTGAGAACCACAAGATGTCAAGAAGCATACGGCCTCAGCATAGCATCTGCTTTCTTTGCTAATGTTCCTGATGACTTGGTGAGTCTCTAGCTTCTAGCACACAAGCTGGCAGTGTGCTGTCCAGCTTAATCATGGTCATCATGGTATGTGAAAAAGTATGAAATATCAGGTGTCCTGACCCATAGAACAACTTCAGACATCTCAAAATCTTCATGATACTATCAATATGAGTTTGATACATACAGCTGTATGTATGGATTGCATTCATCTAATACAAAAAACACATGAAAGTCTAAATGAAAGAACTTTAGCTCACAACTCAACTAGTCTTTACTCCCTAGTTGAAAGCTGGAAAAACTCTACCTAATGAGGTTGTTAATGAGTTGTTTGTTGCCACTGTTTTTGCAGGATGATGACACATCCTGAACAATTAGGCAAACACTTTGTCCCTAACTGCAGGGGACAGTCAAGGGAGAAAAGGTGTTATGTTAGGTCAACTGGAGAGACAGCAAGAGTTACATTGCCTCTCAAAGTTAAAAACTTTTCATGACCTGGATAATTTGAAACAAATGTATTTGTGATTTTGAATGATGGGGTACATTAATATAATTGATTTGACTTCGCCTAATAGCCTTATGGTTGAATAAGAACATTTAGAATGCCATGTTGGCTGAGCTCCTTCTTAGTGAAAACTAATTTGAACCATACAAGGTCAGCAACACTTCTCTAAAAGAAGTGTAAAAAATGTTCAAAATTATTTGAATCGTAAGGTGTAACAATTACACAGTTGCATAAGCTAAAGCATCCACTGTCTATTGGTAAGGGTGCTGTGTTGAGGGTATTTAAGGCTTAAGGTTAAATGAGAATTGCTAAGGAAGACTGCACTTTTCTAAAGTCCAAGCGCTGACACTACATGTATTAGCACTGTAATAGAATAAAGAACTGACCACTGACTTCCGTGAGTCTCTGCTGGTTTCTTGTCAATCTAACTGTGATGACAGGACTCTAGGAAATCAGTTTTCTTGCCAATAAATACCTCCCTTTACAACATTTTGGTCTATATGTGAATAAACATGCCCAATATAACGTGTTAATTAGCCAGCTGAAGAGGTGTCTTTAGGCATTTTTTAAACCTTTAGTCAGAACAATGATAACTGCATACCCCTGTTTCTGCTCTTTATGCTAACCTATACTACCTACTTGCTGACTGTAGTTTGCCATCTAGCAGGAAAAATCACATCAATCTACAAATATGAAGACTATTCCTTCAAATGTAGTGCACATGCATGAAGAGGTGTGTGTGGGTGCTAAATGACAAGAGTGTGATAAAGTCAACAAAATACACAAAAATATTTTTGCCATACTTTGTGGCCTTACTTTGTTAGAGACTTGCATTGCATCACTACTTTGACTTTGTTTCACGACTTAACTTCCAGATAACCAACATAAACAGCTCTCTCCTTAGAGATCTAATTAACTCACGGCGCCTGTCAAAGCACGAGCAGATAGACGTTTACTTTTCACATGATACTGAAATACTAAACATGTTAGAAATAGGTACTGAAAACAGATATTAAGTTCATTATTGCATTATATGTTGCATTGGTATCTTGCTATTGCTAGCTTTATTTTTTTTTACTATTTTTTTACTAGTATACTGTAATCCAGCTCACCTATTCACACTGCTTTAGGTCGGCAGCATAGCGATCCTTACTGCATTCAGGAAAATTCCCAAAATTGCCTTCCCAGGTGGCTAATTTCTTTGTTATTTTTGGTCAGACTCAAAAACAAACATATAAAATGATACATGTAGAAATTACGTTTTTTGGGAAACTGGAGGGAGTTTGCACTAGGCAACAGAGGTGGAGAGTGCAAAGTTAGCATGACCTATGGAGCCACAATAACCACATTAAAGGGAAATACGCCAGATTTAAAGACACCAAAACTATTCTTTAACAGTTTCAAATGGAAATTGGATTAAATTTTTTTTTTTTTTTTTTTTAAATAGAGAAAAACTGCAGTCTGTGTTAGTTTGGCGAAGAAGAATTCTGGGATACATACATTCATACTTCATTACCATGTGGCACAGTGTGCTGTGCCTGAAACAACAGCAGAATGTACTCAGGAGACTATTAAAGCTCCAGGGCCTTACACTGAGTACTGTCCATAGGGTTTTATTATTAAGGTATTGTTGCCAAATAAATGAAATTAGCTCCCCAGGTATATTACAGGTGTTCAGATTGTCCCACAGAGCTGAATCTAAACAACAAACAGGGCAAAATGGCAGGTTGTCCCCCACCTCAGACCTGCAGGGACCAGTTTGTCACATAATTCCACATTCTGCAGCTGCTCGTGGGAATCAATACTATGGCATTTTAATGATTTTCAAGAGCACTACAACAACATATGTTTCTAACATACACAGTCGAATTTTACCTTAATTCACATTTTAGAGACTCTGTTCAACAAATAAATAAATGACTGCAATATAATTTACTATCAGGTAAAAGATGTCCAAAAATAGGTGACAGAATTCTTTAAGATAAGACAAAGTTACAAATCCATACACCTTGAGCTGGAACATATTTAAAACAATAAGTTGCTGAGATAGGTAGCAATTATCATTTTTTCAATTAATAAACTAATTACCTATTTATGTCTGCACTTAGTGTACTATATACACTACCAGTCAAAAGTTTGGACACCTTCTCATTTAATGTTTTTTCCTTATTTTCATCACTATGTACATTGTAGATTGTGACTGAACGCATCAAAACTATGAATGAACACATATGGAATTGTGTGGAAAAAAGTCCGATTGTCAGCTCGTAAATAAGCCTGTCTTCCACAGTCACCTGACCTAAACCCAATCGAGATGGTTTGGGATGAGATGGACAGCAGAGTGAAGGCAAAAGGGCCAACAAGTGCTGAGCATCTCCGGGAACTCCTTCAAGACTGTTGGAAAACCATTTAAAGTGACTACTTCATGAAGCTCATGGAGAGAAGGCCAAGAGTGTGCAAAGCAGTAATCAAAACAAAGGGTGGCTGTTTTGAAGAATGTAAAATATAAAACATGTTTTGACTTATTTCAAACTTTTTTGTTTACTACATAATTCTATATTCTTTCAGTGAGAATCTACAATGTAAATGACCAGAAGGTGTGTCCAAACTTTTGACTGGTAGCATACATTAGCATTACTTGCTGTTGTAGTCACAGTACTAGCACATGGGTATGACAAGCTGAAGATGCAGTACATGCATTAGAAATAGTAATCCATTTAGTTAATGAAGTTATAGTAGTGTTACTGTTAGCTGCATTTGCAGTAGTATTTGGAGTAACCACTTTCAGCTCACTGAAGTAGTGTTATTATTATTTGCTGCCACAGTTATCATAATAATACTAGTAGCAGATGTAAAGGTCATGTCATTAGTTGTCACAGCGGCAGTGGACAACTGCAGCAGTGGTAGCAGTACTAGTCGCAGTAGTGGCAATAGTACAACAAATACAAGCCCAATCTTTAGACCTAAGTTGCATGAATTCTGTCACAAGTCAGCCAAAATTTATCATCACTTTAGAGCTAACTTCATCTAAGTTTTCTCGTTTACAAGCAGGTCTGTGAGCTCCACAGCAAAGTGACCCCAGAGAATCCCACTACAGAGCCACAGCGCCTTGTCATCTGCCCTCAGGAGAGATCTGATCTGTTTTCCTCGTCCTCCTGGGCTGTTTCCCGGAGGACAACAGTCCTGCTTAAACCTGCTATGATCAAACTGACTAATTGATCCTCAGAGGCTTCATCATTCCCTCCTTCCCATAAAGACAGATACAAACACAAATATTTATCACGCAGATGATGTAGCTTATTATTGTTAAAGTACTTTTGTTTTTGCAAGTCTGATGTAAGACAGTTATATCAACACTTCTGACTATGACATTGTATTTTATTGTGATCTGTAATGACGTGGAAATATGAGATTTACTTTTTTTAAACTTGTCATAATATAGTAAACACAACAATTTGCAGCAAAATATACCAATTAACATACAATAAACTTTTAATGTAAAAAGAAAGTTGGCATTTATTAGTAACTGGCAGGCATGTGCCATGTTCATCAGAATATTTATTCCTTACTCTAAACATTCTATATACACAAAGAGGCTGCAGAAAACCAAGAATATTTACATCAATCCTCGTAAAAACTAAATCAGTAACAAAAAATTACTGCCTTTTTAAAATCCCTATGAAGCTCTGCTGTGACTCTCACTTTTAGATGTGTTTAGTTATATTATTTTTCCCAGAAAGGGCACTTTGCTACCCTTTCAAATCCTTCTGGTATAGTATATGCGCTTATTTAGTACATTTCTTTTCTTAAAATGACACCATATTTCTAAACTGCCTTTCGTACCTGACACCATACAATTTCTGTGCTCAAACTGTGAAAATCAATGGGCCGATCACAATATCACTCCGATGATAATTAAATACATCGTTTAACTCTCTGAATCTCAAGCACTTTCTGGCCATTTTCTGGATGGTCTTTCAGACAAATAGGGCAATACATAGAGTGTTCTCACAGCATGGTCAAGTATACCTCAGATTAAATTGTAGAGACTGCTATTTACAAAATACGCCAAGGAGGAGGCCGACATCAGGCACCTCAAGATTTTAAGTACCAGAGATAGAAGGAAGACTACTGCTGATCTTCAGGCAGAGATGAATGCCTCTAGCTCAGAATTTGAGAAAGTCTCCAGAATGACCATAAGCAGAAGAGGAACAAGGTTTAAAGAGAAGAATAGCTGCTCTGAAGTCATTATTCAGGCCTGCAAACACCTAAAATTTGCCAGAGAGCAAAAACAGTGGACTGTAGATGACAGGAAGAAGGTACTCTGGACAGATGAGTCCAAATTTGAACTCTTTGGTCAGCATCGTCCTGTTTATGTCCGCAGAAAAGCTGGAGAACATTTTGATTTTAGCTGCATTGTACCCACAGTGAAACACGGTGGAGAATCCATTATGATATGAGGCCCTATTTGTGGAAACGGCGTGGGCAAATTAGTTAAAATCGATGCTATAATGAACAAGAAGGTCTACCACAACACACATATATATATTATACACACCCGAATGAACATTAGGTCATGTATAGATAATGGATGGATGGATGGATGGATGGATGGATGGATGGATGGATGTAACTGTGATATTGTGACTGATTTATTCACTATCACTTTTTAAAGTCAAGCTTCACATCAATATTCACTTTGTAATAGATGTGAAATGGAGCTCATCAACATTGTGATTGCAACATAAGGAGGATGGCATATATTTGTAAAATCAATGACGTCACATCATATGCAATGCATAATGTATACTCCCCTCCAAAAGCATTGAAACAGTGAGGCCAGTTCCATTGTTTTTGCTGTAGACTGAAACCATTTGGGTTTGACATCAAAAAAATGGTCAACATTTCAGCTTTTATTTCCAGGTATTTACATCTGGATTTGATACACAGCTTAGAAGATAGCATTATCTGTAACGGAACACCAAATTTTCAGGTGAGCAAAAGTATTGGAATAAATACACTTAAAATAGATTAAGCAAATCCTTTGCTTGCAATAGCTGCGTCAACTTGTGTGTTTAGTATCATGAGCAGATCCTTTCTTTCTCCAAACTTTATCCTTTCCATCACTTTGGAAAAGGTTAATCTCGGTCTCGTCAGTCCATCAAACTCTGACTGCGATTTGGTAACTGTGTGGCTTCAAATTGCAATTTTTTACAAATCAATTCATTGCTCAGCCTTAACTTAAAGGGTTTCTTTCATTCTTTCTGTCTGAAGCTTTAACGTGTCCTAGTTCAGCACACTTAAGTGGAATGTTAACCATTTTTATCCAATATTTGTTACAATTATGACTTTCTCACATCCAACACATTATATTAATAAATGTCAGGTCCAAACAAAGACAGCTATTCAATATTTAACTGAAAAGCTGGAACAAGTGAAAGTTTGGCATTTGCTTGAAGCATAATTGTTGAACTGACATGTGACTTCCAGTCAAACTGAAATAATAATATATTAAATCAGTGGAGGCAAAATAATAACTGATCTAGACCTTGTCTAAAGTGGTCTGTGTGAAGGAAAAAGCAGTGAAATGACCCTTTTTTTACAAAAACAAAACACACCTACGTTTGCGTTTTATCATCTCACCAATTCCAGGTTTCAGGTGATGTATCTAGATCTGACCTAATGTTTTCTGGCTAGGGAGGAAATCTGTAAAATCAACATTTGTTCTGGTTGAATAAATCCGAGAAGAGTGTAGCGTCGGATTTCAAACGGTGACGTCATACTAAACTTACCAGAGATTGTAACAAAAAATAATAATAATCTTCTAAACACGAGTCAGATATTAACTTCAGTCTCAAGAAATTACCTTTAACATTCTGTTAATGGTTAACTGTTGCACCAAACAGGCAGTTTGTGATTAATGTGTTTATTTACAGAGCTGTCAGTTAGCTTTGACTTTGTTGCTAAAGTTAGCATAACAGCTAGTTTACGTGCTACGCACTTACGTAAGGGAAGTGAACGTTAGCTTATAAACAAAATGAGCCAGAAACGTTAAAGTACTTTCAGCCAGAGAAGTTACATTTTGTTTGAAGATACTTCAAATTAAGCAAAACAAAACTCACCTTTGTGGCTTGACAGTGTATTTATACGTTCTTCTGTCCAACGGTCGAAAATGTTTGCAGTCCTTTTACTCTCTTCCGCAGCTCAGCTATTATTCCATGACACCGTTGTTATAGTGAAAATTAAAAATTATATTCTCTTTCCACTCATGGTAAATGACATATCGGTTGCCACTAAAAACCCGTGTAAGAAAGAAAAATATTTCAGGAAAATGTAGAACTCTCCATGAGTTCCAGGCTTGAGTAAACTCCAGATGCACAAATGGCTGCGATTAGATTACATATATCATCTTGTTTTTTTAATTGGGGGCAAAACCATCTACAGCTTTACTCATTTTTCTCCTTATATCAATTGAGTTGTTTTTTTTTTAATTTCATTGTATGTTACCTCTAGCTGCTCTTGTTTTCGTCGAGCCATTTGTTTTTCTATATTAAATGCTCTAATTAACGTTATTTATTATTTCACTAATTTTGCTTTTAAATATAATACAGTATTGGCATCCAAGTGTCGTACTCAGCTACATTGTAAATGAGGCCTTCATACATCAATGCACTCTGAGTTTAAATACAGGTTGAATGAATGAGTAGATATTTTTATACTCCCTCTAGGTATATAACTTTAAATAGAGTAGGATGCAGTTTAGCAATCTAAATGATTTGCAGATTGTTTGACCTCCAACCAGAGTGTCTTCAGTGTGGTTAGTACATTTTTTCCACAGTGTGTGTATGCATACTTATCCTGTGTATTTTGTGCTGCACTCAGTACGTCTGTTCTGCACTGCATATTAATATTTGAATGAGTTAGGACCATAGGTTCAGTCCAGGTTTGCAGAAATGTTTCCATTTGCAAATTATTATTATTTTGTTTACCTAGCACATTTCAAACAATAAAACTTGACCCAAAGGGCTTTCCAAATCAGATTAACCTTACAGATTTATCTGACTATTGTAAATAGAAAAAGATTTTATCATAGAGATTTGCCTGACTAATTTAATGATTAAGGTTAAGACTTTACAATATTATTCTAATTTTAAGAAACATAAAAATGTGGGTTGTTTCAGTGTTTTATTTCAACAAAGCCTATCCTGCATTTTTCCTACATTATTTATTTAAAGGAACATTATGTTATAGGGCCATAGGAATGAAAACAGTACATCAGAACATGGTACACTGACTGCATGCCAGCCCATTTGTTAATTAGCCAGAATCTGTGTAACAATAACATAATTCTAGGTTCAACTGTTATTGAAAAATTACTTAGACAACCTGGTTGCTGATTGCTGTTCCCTGGACTCCATAGAGGAGGTGGGTGAGAGGAGGATGTTGGCAAAGCTCACATCCATCATGGACAATCCCTCTCACCCACTGCATGACACTGTGGGGTCTTTAAGCAGCTCCTTCAGCAGCAGACTGAGACATCCACCCTGCAAGAAAGAGCGCTATCGCAGGTCCTTCATTCCATCTGCTATAAGACTTTACAACATCAGCATCACTGGCTGATGTTAACATAAACTGGACTATATCATTACCACCCCAAACCATAAAATTTGCACTGACATTCTTGCACTGCACATCTTTGCACTTTTAAACTTTATTTTTATTTTTACTTTTTCTGTTAAGCCACTTTATCCTCATCTCTCACCCTTGTATATATTGTAAATATTATTACTATTGTTCTATTATTATTTTATTCTTATCACTACGTCTACTGTTACATAAGCTGCTGTAACAATGTAAATTTCCCCTGGAGTGGGGAGAAATAAAGAACTTTATCTTATCTTATTTTTTTCCCCTGCTGTCCATGATAAATTCTTTATAAATCTGAGAGGTTGCTGCATGCCGTTGTCACACTGTCAAGGCCGCACACTGAGATATGTCCTGAGATAAACAAAAGAGGTGCTACTTTGCTGGTAGATAATCTTCCTCACTCTGTCTTTAATATGTTTCAGGTGGATGAGAACTACACGCATGTGTCAGAGTTTATCGTGGACTTCCTGAGTCTCTAGCCGGAGTATTTTGACCTTGTGACATGGTTCTTCCTCTTCCTCTATGTGGCCACAGTGGTGGGCAACCTGCTGCTGGTGGTGGTGTTTGCTCCAGAAGCCCATGTACATCATCATGGTCAGCCTGGCTCTGGCAGACACTGGTAAACACGGTGTCTTTTATCGCCTGGATACTGGACACCATTAAACAAACACTGGTGGTCTCAGTGATTGTACAGATATGGTGTTTTTGATGTTAAGAGTAGCAGAGGCAGCAGTGGAGAGAATCTGGATCAGTGCCTGAGCAACAGCAGCCCTCTTGATCTTGTGGATGACCCGTAGGTATTAGAGAATTAACCACAAAATCTGTAATTGAACCGTAGTCCAAATTTCTGCTGTAATAAGTTGAAACACGTAGGCAAGAAATGAAGCAAGTATTGATGTAAAAATCAACTGAGAAATCATCTGTTTTTGTGTTCATTAGCTGGTGTTTATAGGATTTCAGACTGAACTGTAGGAAGTCTTAATGCAGCATTAAAATATGACTTGAAAATTAATGTTATGTTGAAATTGCATGTATGTGGCCCTGTTTTTTATCCTAAGATAGTGGAAGAATTTACAGAAAAACTGAACTATACGGTCTAATTTGCCTTGTCTTTTCCTGTTGTGCTTTTCACGTCCACTGTTTTTCCTGTAGGCTTTACCACAGTGGCAATACCCAAACTAATTGCTCACTACTGGTGGAATGACGGGAGCATTGGCTTTCATGGGTGCCTCTTCCAGGAGCACATGATCCACTATTTTGGCTCCTTGAACTCCTTGATTTTGCTGACCACGGCCCTGGACCGATATCTGACCATCTGTTTTCCTCTCAGGTGAAAAAAAAAGAAAACAGTAGATTAATTTTACCTCTAAGCTCTGGAATAACACTGAAAGCTCTTGTTTTGTTTTCATTCCCTGGATGTGACATTTTCGTCTTCTTGCAAAGTTGGAGGTATATCACACACAGCCTGTCAAAAGCAAACAGTAGAAAATAGATGTAGAAATATACAGCAAAGGGTAAAGATAACCTACTAGTTAGGGAGGAATAAGGAAAAAAAGTGTAGCATATAGAACAGAATATTTACATACTCTCCTCAATAAAAGTTTTTTCTAAAATTATTATGGTGATACAGTCTGCAGTTTGTATGGAAGAACTTAAAGGCCTTAACTGTGATGTTTTGTCAGCTTACAATAAAATGGTATAATAAATATAATGAACTGTACAAAAGGGGCTTTTTTGTACAGTTGTACATTCTTCACATAACCCAGCTTTATTAGGAGGTTGGGGTCAGAATGCAGGGTCGGCCATGACGTGGCGCCCCGGAGCTGGTGGGGTATAGAGCCATGCTCAGTGGCCCAAACAGAGGGCTTTGGCAGTATATAAGTTTTTGCTTTCACTCCGACAGAACAATGATGAAGCAGCGGAACATTATACCCACAGCACTTTCACCTGTGTGCGTTCTCAACTTGCCATTTAGCTATTTTGCCAGAAGATGGCACCATCCTCAATCTTTACCACAAGCCACAAAGACGTCACACACTGGGCAAAGAATACCATGTCTTGCTATGCTGTTTGGGTAATGTTTGGTAGCTTACCCCATAATTACATTTTGCCCATGTAATCCATCCAAACATGAGAAATGAACATGTAAGAGCAGCTTTATGAAAGGGTGTCACTCTGCCAATCCCGTTGATTTTAAACCTGGTTGTTGTAGTCTGGAGAGAACATCAGACACATGAAATCATAGCAGTTTTATTACTGTTTACGGCTGAGCTGCATACTTGAATGTCACTGTTGTAAATGTCACATATATTTAAATGACACTGCAAAATGTTTACTCATGCAGACTCATGCTACCTTAGAAGCAGTAATTAGTGCAAAGGGACTGCTTAATTCTGAGGCCAAGCAGCAGCGATACTGGCTGGTTTAATGGCATATAAACAGAATGGTACTTTTGACTGGTGCTACTGTAACCACAGTCCTCTCTGCCTCCATCCAGACTCTTTCAATGATGGAAGAATAGTTGTATTCATGTCGAATATCTGGCCCACGTTACAGTGTAGTGGACACAGCAGGGAGGAGAGGAGGGAGGGAGGAGAGGAGGGAGGGAGGGAGGGATGAAAACAGGGAGGAGGAGAGGAAAAAACTACACACTGACGGCAACAGAAGTGCAGTAACCATCCTGGAATAAAATAGCTTTCCAGATCCAGAACTCCCCTCACACCGCACTGCCATGTTGCCAAATTAATGATATTTTAAGATGCCTATCTTTGATTTCTATAGCTTTAAACTGCCCCTACTGCAATGGAACATAATTTGTTTGCACACAGGATGGCAGGCAGAACTGTACTCTGTGTTCCGCACCGTTCTTCCTGCTGCACTTTGGCCCACTCACTGTTGTGCAAACTGGACAAGTGACTTAACAGCGTCACATGGCTGTCACAGAAAAATAAATGGTGCAACTTGATTTTTTTTCTTTTTTATTCTTGCGTTAAGATTTTATCAACTTGAATGCTGGGTGAGTGGAAAGTGAGTCCTTTTTAAAGCACAAGCTGTGGTGAGTCTTTGAAAGTCCACTGCTGATTGTCTTTCATCTAAGTTGACAGTCAACAAGATTTGTCTTAACTGAATAAGTTACACATTCAACTATGACTTTAAAGGACACGACAAGCACCAATCGGCTGGCTTTATCAAGTGAGAATCTGTTGACTGTCAACTCACAAGAAACACATTCCTGCACTCTGTGTTGGAATGTAATTAAGTATATTTCCTCTGGAGCTACTTAGATAGCTGTTCTGTAGCCTGTTCTTAGTTGGTGCTAAATTATACTTCACTGCATCTCATTTCAGAGTCACATATTGTGTAAGTACACTTCAAACTGTACATGAATCAAGCTGATTTAGCTTAGAAATATCAGTTTTCCTGCTGCCTTAAAAACTGCAATTTGGTTGATTCGTTCAAAGTCATCTGATATGTCATGGAAGTATAAAACTGGCTGGGATAAATTAACTGAAGAAAATACGTTCAATGAATTGAAGATACTAAATTGAAGCAGCTATACAACAGTATCAGTTGCTTTCCTTTTACATTTTTCTTATTTTGAAGGAGTTTTATTTCTTTATTTAACGTTGAGAATTTGCAGCCTCAGCTGTTAAAGCCCTTTTTTAACTGGACTCAGTAAAAAGACAACTTGTGACTCTGCTACTGATTACAGTGAGGTAAGTTATAAGTATACATCCATAGTGACTGAATTCAGTGCCGACCTTTGTCATGGTTACAAAAATTTGAATATTATGAAAAGAAACAACCATAACTTAATTAAACATGTATTAAACACACAGCAAGTTTCCACATTTTCTCAAACTACAAAAAAAAGCCTTTATAACAGTGCCTCCTAGAAAGTCTTATAAATTTAAGGAGATGAGTGAACTCTCAGCTGTTCTTTCATTCAGCTCTTCATTTTTAGTCACGTCATGTTATAAGAAGTCTTCCTTTTAAGTTCTAAAGGTACTGAAAATAAATCTTAGACATTTTAAGTTCAATTGACTATAAATGAGAAAAACACATATTTACATTAGGTAAACTAGAAAATGGATGTTGATTTAACTACATTCTTTTATGCTGTTTTGTTCTTAACACACTTTACAGTTTTGCACAATGCTGGAAAAAGTATTCAGATCTTTTACTAGTGGAATTTTAACAACAAAATAAAATCCACTCTACTGGCTAAAATTACATTAGTATTATTCGCTAAATGTAATTAAAATATGACTTGTTCTGGAAAAAACGGACTCCTTTCAATGGCACGTTATTACATTATTAGATTATTAGAGATTGTCGCATTAACACTACTAATTTACATTAGTGTTACTACTTTAGTCAATAATTTTAAAAGAAAAGTGTTTCCTGAGCATGTCTAACACAGCTTTGATCCTAATTACCTAATTACTAGTAAATTATTTAGGAAAAAAATTGCCCATGAAAAATTAGCTCATTTTACTGCCTTTCAAGGTGAAGATTCCTAACTGTAACTTTGAAAAACATTCATTCCTAACCTAATTTGCTGGTAATTTTCCAGACTATCAAGAATAATTTCAAAAGAAATACTTGGTGAGTTTGTTAAACTGAACACTCAAGTCAATTTTAAAAAATACCTGATGTACTGGCTTTGCGTTTGCTTTGAATTCCTGCTAACTGTGAGATGATACACTGTTAAAAATGATTGCTCAACACCAGTAGCCCATCAAAATAAAATGACATTCAAGACTCACAAGAGTTAAGTGTAATAAGTCAATAAGTCACGACAAGAGGTAGCGCACTTCAATAACCTTTATTTAGTTTACAGATGTATTCCATTTTGAAGTTTGGAGGGGGGAGAGGGAGCATTAGTGCTATATACAATTGGTTTGAAAACGTTTATCTCTGTACAGATTTGAACCCTGATCAATATAAACAATATCTTTTAAGACCTAGTGCTGTTACAAAGCGATTCTTTAAAGCAAAAAACCACAAAGAAAAAGGATTACATTAAATTATAAACAAATGGAAAAAAAAATAATAATAAAAGAGCACAGAAGAAAGAAAATAAAAATCCATCAGTCCATCAATGATTAGGGAGGATTTGCTGCTGTTAAGCACAAGACATTGTCAGCGAGTGACTGTGAACTGGCTAGAAGCTAACCGTATACACAATCATAGACTAAACACCAATATAATGTATATCACCAAGATCTAAAGTCATCATGTTCTATATACGATTCATATTAAATATATTCTACACATGTTACCTTAGTTTGGAACATTACTTCCATTGGAAAAATATAAAATAAAACAATAAAACTTTTTATACATTTTTTTATTAATCTGATGAAGGAGCACATGCTTCAGTTGTGCAAAATGGACTTATTAATGCAGAATGAGAATTAAGGAGCGCGTAAGAAGCAAATTAAGACAGAAAAGGAACATTTCATTCTGAGTTAATATCCCTGCTTACACAGCAACTGCCACAGAGATCCTTTACAACACTGTTAGAAAAGGGGCACGATGAGACAGGGATGGTGCATCAAGGGAGGAAAAGTGGCATGATGGTTTATTAATCACAACACTAGTCGGTCTGTAATATGCATGGACTGTCAAAACACAGTCACAAAAGTCATGGACAAACAAATATCCAGAACAAGACCACCAACACTGGTTGTTTGTCTATTTGTTTGCTTGTTAGGCTTTGTTTGGCTAAAATATGATGGACTGAGAGAGAGGGATGTGTTTGGTCTCTACAGAGCTCCGCAGACAAAAAAGGAACAATTTCTCTCCTGCGACCTTTAAGGCCACATGCAGAGTTGGGCAGTAAAAAGGACACACAGGTGTGTGTGTGTGTGTGTGTGTGTGTGTGTGTGTGTGTGTGTGTGTGTGTGAGTGTGTCCCGGTTTGAGCTGTCTGATCAGGCACGTCTGCGCTTCATCTGCTGCACTGAGGGATATCAACACAACGCACACGGTCGGATGTGTAGACGGGGTGTCATAGGATGCGTGTGTGTCGGTGTGTTGGTGAGTTGTTAGTGGTTAAAATTCTCAGCGGTCTGTATGAGAAAACAAGGCAACACACACAAGCTTGGGCACTGCATTACAATGACGACCAGCAAGAACGAGGAGCCAGTTCGAGACTGACTTTTAACAGGCCAGCTGAGGATGGCTAGATGACGTGAGGATGTTTACTGTGTGTGTGTGTGTGTGTGTGTGCGTGCATGTGTATTGCAGAAGGCTTAAAAAGGTGTGCATTAAGAAAGACAGAAAGAAAAAAAAACGCACATGCAAATCCAGTTCCTTGCTCTAATTTACAGTTATGACAACAAATCAAGTACAACAAAGGAATCAACTCTATCGTTAATCAATTTTACTGCTCCCCAACTCTGTGTCCTGGATCAGCTTGAGCCTGCTGTCTTTCTATGTCTGTGTGATTGTGTGTGACAGGAGAGGGGGGTGGAGGGAAGAAAAGCAAAAGTGTGTGTGTGTTTGTATGCATGTCTGCATTGTGGACAGGCTCCGGGACAGGGGACAAGCTCATTAGGTCCAGGACATTGAGGGTGAGAACAGATGAGGATGGAGGGCTGGTGGCGGAGGTGTGTATTTACAGAATGACACAGCAGTTACTCTCCCCGGTCTTCTCTCTGTTCCTCTGACCTGGACACACAGAGACACACAATGAACAATGATCCCACACAAGCATGTCACATGTCATTTCAAAACACCGTACTTTTAAATGCTGTATTCAGACAGACTTTAACACCACACGATAAAAACGCAGCGTTCTCAAATGCAATGTGAAGCGGCACGTTGTCATGTTGGCCAATCCGATATTTGCAAGAGCACATTGCTGGGAGATTAGTTTGTAACGTCCATGTCGTGCATCGCTCCTATTTACTTCATGACTGTTGCAACAGAAGACAGTCCTGTTACTCAAACAGGATGTTGTGGATTGTATTTCAAGTATCACTGGTACCTGAAGCAACATGCCCCCATAGCTCTTTTTTTTTTTTTTTTTTTTTTTTTTTTTAGAACACAGAGCCGCTTTCAGTCTGCGCCCACTTTGTTTGGCTTTTACACTAACTTACACGGTTTCATAAAAATAGACTAAAAACTAGAAAGTTTGCCACCACTCCTCGAGGCAATCTCAAATATAGTGTCTCTTAAAACCATCTGTTGTGCATTCATTTCAGCTGGGAAAAAAGAGACATTTTCTTCACTTGAAACTTAAAGCATTATGCACATTTATAATTTTATAACTGTATTTTTGGGGTCTACTGGAGTATTTTTACAAGCCTTAATGTTTAAAAACATGTTATTTTTCCCACACTGTAGACTCCTGCAGCACCTCTTCTTACCCTCTATATGGGACACTTTGTGTCAGCTCCTGTCTCTTTAAGACCACCCTGTACCAGAAAACTCGGATTGTTCAACTGTCCCGACGATAGCAGGAAACGTTGGTTATGTATTGTTCCTTCAGACCTACCTTCAGTATAGTCATATACATGATGACGTAAGTAAATATTAGAAGTAGAGCCTGGATTTCAAATGAGGTGTTTCAGGCAGCTAAGGGGCAGTGTTTTCTAATCTCTTTGGTGTCAGCTTTGAGTTTTATAAGTCTGCAGACATTTTGAATGCACAAAAAGCTATAAAACCCCCAGAAGCATAAGATGGGCTCTTTAACCTTGCCTTGAAATTGTTCCTCCAAAAGGTCTTTCTGAAGTAAACTGAGGCAATTCTTTATTTTACCTTTGCTGACTTGGCCTCATTTTATCCAGAATGCATAGCAAATTAAAGTGACCACCGAGTGAACATGGATTTCCATTTAAACTGAATTTGTCAGGTCTAATCCACAGCTGAAATCAGCCCCTGGCACACAGTCATAACAAGCAAGCCTGTCATCTAGTATGATTTATATTAGCTGTATATACTGCACAATGTGTTGCATCTTGGGGATACACTTAAAGGAGCCAATTATTTGCACTACTGGCTGTTCCTAAAACAGAAGCCATGTGTAGAAATAAATAATGGCTGGGAGCAGAACATTTAAAGTTGTTCAGCGTGTGAAAGGCCTTCTCAAAGGAAAGAACGGAGACAGAGCGCTGGTTACCTTGGGAATTTGGCTCAGGCAAAGTCTCTCTGGCAACTAAATGCATCACTGTGGTCTTCCCCAAGGGCAGTTTGAGAGCTAGTGGGGGAGAAAGAGGTGAGAGAGAGAGTTAGACACAGAAACAGAGAGGATGTAAAGGTTATTCAGAGAGATACAGTTAATCTGCCATTCACCATCACCATCGTTTTTGAAACAGAGTACAGATTCTGATAAAGTGGACAGTGTTGAGCTACACAATTTAAAGAAGTAAACTGTCAAAACGTATGACTGTGAGGTATTTTGTTGCACAGTTATAACCTCTTGCAGCAAAGGAAATGGCCAACAATGTAAACCTTTATGTAAAAAACATATTTGAACAACGTCAGTTATTGATTTTGGTGTTCTTGGCTTGTTTATCGTCCTTGAACTGCTGCATTCATGAATAAAAATCACTCTGCAAACTCTCGAAAGAAATGAAAAAATGGGAATGAATTCAATTTCAATAGGACTAAATAGGTGAAAAATCAATATCTTTTATCAACTTGTAGCACAAACGTGTTGTGATGACATGATCCTTTGTTATATGTGTTGCAGAAAATCAATAACTTGCAAAATAAACTATTGACATTTTCAATTTTACCAGTGAAGAGCGACGCATAAAACTGGAAGTAGCTGTTTTAAACATCGTGGTTTTTCACGTATTTACCATATTGCGGAATACTGTGTATAAATATCCTAATCAATCAACCACTGTGAGATTAATTTCAAGCATATTACCATGCAAGGAAACCGTGGCAAAAAAACAGCTGAGCATTATGTTCAGCGAAAGATATGGGGCAGCTGATATCTATATGGAAATGAATGGAAGATCATTAAAAGGCATTCTGTTATAAAATATGCTTTGTAATACACCAAATAACAGCAGTCCTACTGTGATATTTGATGACAAAACCCCAAGATAAAAGCTGCCACCTTTTACACCTGAACAACTGCGCATGGAATTGTGGTTAATATCTAAGCTGCGGCGCTTTGTTACTGTGTGCTTTAACATGTGTCCGTGTTTGCATTTCAAAACCGCTGGGAGTTTTGGCTCGACTGTAAGAGGATTCAGTGTTAGCGTGCAAACACGTTAAACCAACGATAAGGGAATTATCAGATGGACGGCAGTAATGGGATGAGTGTAAAAGGGTTAGGGACGGCCATAACCCCATTAACCACAAAAACACCAGTCAAATCAAAATTGGGTTAGATAGATAAAAAAGCCTAAAAGCCAGGGAGAAGCAAAGTGGACGGCCACAAAAGAAGGCATCCCTTTTTTTCTGTTCACTTATTGCATTCACTCTCGTGCCCTCCTCCCTCTCTGACTCTTCTTTGTCCTGCCTGAGGTCTGCTCTAGTCTTTCCCCTTTCCTGACCAGTCTCTTTCCCCTCTTTTTCTGTATTTCCTCTCCCCTCCCTCTCGCCGTCAAAGCCGGCTTGTCCAGAGCACTGAGGTACCTCTGTTCTGCGGCTCAGGAAAAAGATGAGAACAGCAAAGAACTTTCCAGCAGCACACTGCTGTGATTTTGCGTGCATGTCTGTGAGCACGCAGGCGTTTTCTTTGGGTGGTGCACCTTCTGTGTTTTCTCACCTCCTAGTGTTACGTTGCCGTGTAGAAAACGTCCCTGGTAGATCAGCCTCAGGATGTTAGGACTGCTGACCTGCTCTTCCTCCCAGTCTGAAAGAAAAAAAAAGGGCAGAGGCAGATGGAAAAAGAGTTAAAATAAAAAATAGAAAATAATAAGGAGAAATATTACATTATAGCTTAATAGTTTCTTTTGTTTGTCTTTTTGTGTCGTTTTTCACTGACTTGCCACATTATTTTACCTATTTTCAATCAAACGTCAGTGAACAATCTATAAACGGAGAGCATGCAAGTTCAATCATAACATTTCAATACATTTTTATTGCCAACTGAAGCTCAACTTACTTTAAAACTCAAAATAAAGTCAGTAATGGACTACTGTTGAAGGTTCCCAGACTTTAAACTAGACATTTAGAAAAAGACACAAGGAATTTAAGTACTAAGGAGCTCAGACTAAGTCGATATGATGAAAAGCTTTGAATCATAAACTGTGTTCTGCGTCAATGCAAGATACTATATACAGTGTAAAAAAAGAATAACAGACAACCGCACTGAAGATATTTTGGGCCATTTAGGGCCTTTATTTGTGATCATTATACGCAGAATGTATAATATCTGGGCTTTGTGGGATGCACTACAGAACGTGAGAAAGAGTTGAGGCAAAAGAAGAGCACGAGGTGTGGCTTGGGAAGAGCTGAAGACAAAAGTGAAGGCATTAAATGAGAGAGAAAACAGCGGGGGGAGTCGCACGGCAGCACAGTCTGGCCACCAGATGTTTGTCTCCAGCTAAGCGGAGGGTGTTGTTGCTGACTGAGTGCCTGCTCTGGGTCTCACAGGGTTCAGATGTGTTGTCTGGGAGGAACCCGGGGCGCTTCCAAAACTGACAGGACTGAACGGAAAACTCCTGTTGTCGAGGAGAATCTGACTTCATCAGGATAATTTGTAGTTCCTCATGCATTGTTGGCTTCCCTTAAACTGGACTGCGCTGCTAGCACCGTGGGAAAAGGCCACAGTCGGTTGTGTTTCGAAGGTGGTGTAAGGTCGGCGGTATCAAATGAATCCTAACCCTGGTGGAGCAGCAGCTAGGGAGTGGGTGTATTACAGAGAGGAGGTGGCTGGACTGTGATCCTACATTCCTGTATGCAATGATAATCGGGCTGAAAGGAGTTGACTCTAATTACCCTACACCAAAGATCTGCACATTCCCACACTGCTATATAGACCTACATGCAAGTAATTGGCAGTTGGTTTGAAAGTGATCTCAGCTCTCTGCATACACAATGCAGCTCCTCACTGATCTCTGTCTATGATTATGTTATAGAAAACAGCCAATAAGTCCAATCATCTGGTTTCCAAGTGCATTAGCCTCTAAATTGTTAGCAGTTACGGCTCATGCAGATGCAGCCGTGCTGCAGCTGTGCTGATGCAATAATGTTATTACAAAATGCAAATACAACTCAACACTTCATACATAAAGATGAAAATGTGCCACACACAACTTTGTAGTAAGATATAAAGTCTGTTAGACGTCGGTTTCTTTCATGTAAAAGAATTCGGAAAATGTGAAATTTGTCATCACGTAATTTTTAATGTTTCTATGAATATTAATGCATACAGATATAGAGAAGCTTCTTTCGTAACTCAATTACCATCCCCCACAAGCTGACTACACATCTTCAGAGATTCTGGTCACGCTAAAACCAACCTTGCTGTTAACTTGAACTCTCAAACTGTGCTGCATTAATCTTGTTTGGTCACTACATGGAAGTAAAAGAGCAGCTGGAGCAGCTCCAAAATGCTCCACTATGTTCACCAGCTTGCCAGTAGTATACAGTGAGTTCTGGGCTTTTTCACTGAAAAAAAAACTGCCTGCTGCACCCAAATGCAATGTTGGGCGAGTAAATTAATGAGTTGATCCTTCCTATGAAGCTCAGTAAAGCTGAGTGGAGCTGGAGTGGCTGCATTACTCCAAGTTGACAATATTTATCAGAGAGGGATGTAACAGGGATATCCACGCAGAGCTACTCACCCATCGGCCAGTTGTCATAAACATGTTTTGCGATGTCTGCTGCAGAGTCGTTGGGAGAGAAGAGGAATTCTTTCGTCTTCCCGCTGACTAAAATAAGCCGCAGGTTTATCTGCAACACACATAAAAACAAAAGAACATGAGTACTCCATGTGAGAAACAATCATGAAAACATTTTTTTAAAATGAACATTACAACCAACGGCAGTCCCGTATTTCACATTAAACAGCTGGATCAGGAAGCACACAGGTTCAAGCTAAGTAATCTAATAGGAAACAGGAGAAGGATATGAGGACCCTGAGGAGCATCCTTCTACTGGATCAACTCCCATCTGTCTCTCCAACTTCCTCCTCGGTTTTCTCATCACTCTGACTGTATTTCTTTCTCTTTGGTTTCCATGTCTGTCACTTACTGGCAGCTTCCTCATTTCAGAAGAAACTTTTTTTTTGTTCTTTCGCCTGTGTAACTGATTAAACATACACTCTCTCTGAATTCCATTTTCATTGCTGTGTTTCATTTTCTATTGCATTTCTGAGCTTAACTTTACAGAGTATAGTACTAAAACCGTCCAGTGTGAAGGCATAAACTAGATTCATACTGGTAGCATTTATCAATGGGAGTCTGTAAATCCAGCACAGTGAAACTTGGCTGACACTGCCCTCAAAAAGCATTGAGCTGGTGAAAATGTGGAATACTAAAAGCTGTTAAAGGCAGCTTATTCCAGTAGTCAATGGGGATCGCAAATATAGTAAAAAATTAATAATAGCATGAGTCTTGTTAGCACTGGAGTCCTTTTTCTTTTATCCCCTTTACGGAGAGGTCAGATGTCTGATTCAGATTGTGGAGCAGGTAGGGAATCAGAGGAACATCCTCACTAGATAAATAAGCTGGGCACAGATTATCAAGATTATATACTGGGAGAAAAAAGCACATACTGAATGACAGAGAAAATAACTGAGTGCTGATTTTTGCTTCTCAAAGAGGCAAACTCATTTTTTACATTTGATTGGTGTGACTTTTTCCTGGATATGGTGAATTCAGGCACAGATGTGCATTGCTAAGCACCACACGTCTGTGTATCTCTCACCTTAAATCACCCGAATGCAGTTAGAAAGCACAGGAGTGAAATGAAAACTCCGTGGTAGCTCCCATTTGGAGCCATTCATTTGCATAGCAATTAAATTGCCTAGCTTTAGGATGCAGATCAGAAGGTTGCCTCTTATCTGGCATGATATGTGCTGAGCAGTGGCTCGGTGTGCCTTTAAGAGCCAGAGCACAAGTCCATGGTGTGTGCTTTGCGTTTGCTCACTGTATTTGTGTGGCTGGCCTGCGGTGCACGCATGGCACAAGCACGTGTGTCATTGTTCCTAGTGTGTTTCCATGTGCCGAGCGTCTGTTAGTCCTCTACACCCACTGCCCCACCGAACACACGCTCATATATGTGTGTGTGTGCATATAGTCACACACAGTCGGCTGCAGTGATGTAACAGAGCTAACACCAACGGATTGAAAGAGAGATCTCTGTAAGCACGTTACCAAATCAGCTTATAGGTTTAAGCATAGAAGAGCCACACAGAGACATATACATATAAACACAAAATAACACGTACAGCGGTAATAAGAAGATGCTCGTGTTTGACCTCTACACTGACCCCCACCATACACACAGAGGATAAACATCTGTAAATCTGCTCCGAAGAATTTGATAGCTTTGAGTGTATGTATATATATATATATATATATATATATATATATATATATATATATATATATATATGTCTATGTCTGTTTGTAGAACAATCAGTGCCACAAAAATGCACTACACTATATGCAAACAACCACATCCGGTCGACATGTGTGCACTGATTGTGCTACAGTTTTTAAAAACTGTAACACCAGCAACAATTCCCTGCTGCCTCCTGGTGTGATTCGTGAAGGACAGTTTCAACTATGCAGTTAAGATAACAATCACAAAGCACTGGCTGGCAGGAAATTGTAAATTATTTCCTGTGCTCAGTTTTTTATTCACATACAACCTTAAGACTTGAACGATACAAACAGAAAAGAAAAATAACACACAAATTAAGTCCCCTTTGCATAACGAAGGTCTTGCTCTTTCCTAGTCGAACACCTGGTCGTTACCATGGTGTCACCATGGCGACAGCCAGTAGTGGGTGGCTTAACCCGATAACACCTACAAGATAGCTTCACTCCCCCCTCTGCCCATTTTCCACTGTGTCACATCATATTGTCTTCCTCTCCCTGCAGCAATCTCTGCATCCCCTCACTCGCTCTGTGTGTTTCGCTCTGTCACTCACTCCCCCCACTCTGTCAGTCTCTGTACAGTGTACAGTGCAGAAACGTACAAGGCCAGAATAACAAGAGGCACTGAGATGGCTTCAGCTGAGCAAGGCAAACTCAGCCTTTCTCCTCATATCATTCTGCTCAAGCTTCGATCTCGACATGTGCTTCTCTTCTTTTCTTGCAAGTCACTCTCTCTCTCTCTGTTAGGCTGCTTCCAACAGACAGATGACACATCAAATGAAAAGCAGAACCACCTGTCTTTTTGAATACTTTTATGACGCTCTGAGGACATTATGCAAATCACATGCTATGGCCTGTACAGTCACCGGTTCTCCACTCACATAAAACCCTCCAGGAACAAACGTGTGAGCCAGTGCTCTACAGCAGCAACATCAAAACAGAAAATATCCTTTAAAAAAATGTAGAGCAAACCCCAATGAGATTTCAGGGGCAAGTAATACTGTATGTATTCCAGCAGCTCATGGTGATGACCTCACTAGGACACTTCATGCCGGCTTTTCCTTCACCACAGATCTGCATCTCTACCTCACTTAATCCTCTGCTCTGATTTTAATTGAATCAAGGTGCAAGCACGCTCTCGATCTTTTTTCCTCTCTCAGAGGATCACTCTGCCTCCTCTCTGGACTCTCTTCAGTACAGGAGCTGGTAATGAGGTTCCACAGCCAGCTCAGGGAAGTACATTCAATTGCAGCCTATTCTCTCAAACAAATTCAGCAGCTCCAGGTATGGGGAGTGGAAGCACTTCACGCAGTCATGCATAAACACAACGCGCACACATATCTGCAGGCGAACTGCCACTTACTCATGCATGCAAACAACACGTTGTAGCTACTACCAGCCTCACTCTGAACTCATGTCAGAAATCAGCCGTGTGAATGTTTCACTAGTTTGCAGGGATTGTGGAGAGCTGGAGGAAGAAGGAGCAAAGTCTCCGATGTGAGGATGGGAAAGAATTTGTAAGAACGCTGGCTCCTATTCATGTCTACGACTGAAGGAATGCAGAATAAAGAAACTGGTTAGTTGGGGACGAGACTGGTGACACAGCTCTCCGCTTGTCAAGCCTCCACTGCAGACCAGACACGCTACAATAATGCGACCCTGCTGCCAACTAGTGCCAAGCTGTAAACATGTGAGGCAAGCAAACCCTCCTGGCTAAACACTGTTTGCACACAGAGGAGAGCAGGAAATTCAATGCCATCTATAATTATTCCTCCCTGAGCACTGCTCAACTCTTTCTCAAGGATATAGTGTGTGCGTCTGTGTGCTTGCGTTTACAAGTGCATTAAAGACTATTGCTGCTCTTTAGACCCTCTGCAGCAGTCAACAAATTATAGAGTGGGAAGCCTTCCTGCGGGAATATATTAGAGCAGCTTTATAACGTAGTCTACGCAATAAGGCTAGCTGCTGCTGTCAGTGTGGACTCCTGAATGTATGAATGAATTTGAGAGAGGAGGTGGGTGACTAGCCCGACTGTGGTCTGTTTAAAGCAAAGCAGCAGGATCCAGCAGCCGGCCTGCTTCGACTTGCCCATTAAATCGAGAGACCGTAAACTGAAGAATGTAGCCGCACGGCGCTTTAAATACCAATCCCCACGCGAATTACACTGTACATTGTTGATTTTATTGATAATTATGGGTAGGCACTTTCCTGTCTGGCACTCCTTTCTGGCTGTCAACACATTTAAATAAATATTAACTGCTACAAAATAGGAGGCATAATAAGCTGCGTTGTGGCTTGTTAGGCAAACTGTGAACAAACTGAAAAGAACCGAAGAAAAAGGGCGACCTGAAAGACGTTCATCCTGTTTTTTAATTAGTTCAAATTGAATAAATAGAACGGCTTTTCCATCTCTTAGTGATTCTGCAGGCCCATAAAGAGTTAGTGCAATTGTTAGCCCCATTAGCATACTAATTGTATGAAGGAGCCATTGTTTCTTTAATTAAAAACACACTGGAAAGAGGATTTTTATATTTGATCGAAGGGCGGGCTGAATGTATGTATCAGAGGCTGCAGCTTAACTTCCTCAGATGTGAAAAAACTGCGAGCGAGCTCACAGGAAAATAAACTCTTTTGATTCGTCAAACAGCCTCATTTTCAGTTTGACATATTTAATACAATATAAATAGAGGGTTTTTGTTCGTGCGAGTTCCTCCTTTGTGCGCACACACACACACACACACACACACACACACACACACACACACACACACACACACACACACACACACACACACACACACACACACACACACAGACAGTGTAGTTACGCAACAGCGGCTGACTGATAATAGTGTGATACAAGAAACAAAGCCGAAGGCAAGGATTTGTAATCTCAGAGTCTCTGCGAGTATGTTTCTAGCAGCGATGGAGGGGGGAAGCGCAGCACTCTAATCAGTTTTTAGGCTTACTTTATCAAGCTTATTTTTGCTACTCTTATTTTCCTCCCTTAAATGTAATCTCTTTAATATTTATTTTGAGACCTAAAACATCACTAACTGGAGCTTAACATACCAGCTGGCTTTTATAATCCTGAGAAGCAGCAGAAACAGCTCATGCTAAACACAGAGGACAACATCTTTAAAACACAAGCAGTGAAGGTTTGACTGACGCTACAAAGCATCCTTAACAAGACTTCGGAAGCACGCCAAAACATATTTATCTTATTTTAGAATTACTGAATTCATGACACTTTGCAGAAGTTAAATAATCAACAGACAATTTGACTCGAGTGTCTGGAAAGCACTAAATCTTACGCATGCCTTTATTTTGTAAAGATTGTGACATTTTATGCTGTCATATAACATTATATGCTTTTTATGCATGTCATCTGATTTAATTTAAACAAACAATAGGTGGATACATTGAAAGGAATGCATTATGTTGTGTTGATTTGTGTGAAAAGTCTGATGGATTGATTAATTGATTACAATAGGTAGCAACGAGGTATTCTGATAAAACTATCCACAGGTTTACAAAACTAGAAAAACAAGACTATCTGGCTGTATTTGTTCCTGTTTTTAACTCTTACACTAATGAATAGCACACAGACATTGCACAGAAAAGAGGACGAGCAACAGGAAACATGGATTAACTGCATTTTTATCAAGCACAGTAGCTTTTATTCACAATTACAGTGGGGGGCATATAATAGAAGCACAGAACATTCATTTAGGACTCAAAGCAGAAGCTGGGCGAATCAAATACAGACATCTGCCATCCTATAGCGTGCAACAGACGTGTTCACTGCAGCAAAGACACAACAGAAGGACCTTGACCTAGCTGAGGTTTGTGTATTATTAACTATGTAATCTTTATAGGGCCTGTATCTATAATGACTAATGTGTCAAGGTTTGTTTTGACCTACTTCAATAACAGCTTGTAATTTACAGCACACACCACATGCAAAACATTTGTTGTGAGCATGGAATATAGAGAGGAGAAGATATGCAGACAAACGTTGAAGAAAGACGATTTAACGAACACATGAAGTGTGACTTATTATTATTATAACTGTGAAGTCAAACTAAGTGACAGAATCTTTCCAACAGGTGTCTGGCTGAGAGGAAACAAAGCTCCTGCTCTCCAAACTTTTTCTCTTGAGATAATTTGTCCTTTTCTTTTCTTTAACGCAAGCAAAAAAAGAAGATTCAAAGCTGCAGCCAAGCGATGTGACTGGTCAAGATTTATTCCAACACTTCTGATTATGCCTACAGTCATGCTCTGCTGGTTGCCATGCCAACACTTGTGGTAACCAGGGAGCTAGTTAGTCATCTGTGCTATTTTGTCCTGTTTTCCTGTTTTTCTGTATGTGGAAGTCCTGTCGGTGTAATCAGTAAACAAAAACAATAAAGCGGCATTATATCATAAAACCACAAAGGTCTTGTCCTCTAATTTGTCATTATCAGTTTAATGGAGTTACATTTTCAGAATTTTATGTTTCATTCCACACGCAGACCTGGCGTGTTTTTCTCAGACTTCCGTTTTGCTAAACCTTTTCTAACCTGCTTAATCACAGTAATTTACCACCAGTTTTCATAGCAGAGTCTCCACAAACACAAAAGCATTTTCATTTGTCAGGTAAACATATATGCGCTTAGTTTTGTAGGCTTTTGTTCTGTCTTTTAAATGAAGTAGAATTAATTATTTTCTGCATCAAGTTCACTTTTTTTTTTAAAGAGTTCAACAGTTCAACTGTCGGTTGAGTCAGAAAGATGATATAGTTGGACAGCTTGACATCACATATTGCACTCTTGCACTTGTACAAGCAGCTTTACACAGAAAAGTTCACTGGTGCAAGTTTCCTTTCTTTTTTTTTTCTCGAACCATGTGTGGCTTCTTATCAGTGTTTGTTAAAAGACAGACAAGTTTCCCGACAACAAAACTGGAACAGCAGCGCAGACTTCCTTTTTGTATTTACAAACATCATGAACAGAACAAAAAAAGCCTGAGTTGTACTAGTGTTTCAACCTCCATATAATACTACACGTTACATTTGGTCTTTTATTGAAACACGTGTTGTATAAATCTGTACACTTTGACAGACTGTGTGTATCTTTTAGGATTTCATAAATGCCATAGTTGTGTTTATTCGTTCTGTTCAAGGCAGGGATGCAAAATTGTAGCTTTAATTTTAAGAGTGATGGAGTTTTATCACATAGCTAACACAGGCAACAACCTCTGCACATTATTTTTGTCTGTACAGGAAAATGCAAATTCTGTTGTGATCACTGAAACTCAGCAGTCACGTCTGAATCGTCACTGCAGTAGAATAAGTCCTTATCTCTACAGCAAACACCTAACACCTCTTCCTGCTTTTTTTCATTTGTTGGGTAGATTCAAATTCAGGTAACTGTGGCACAAAAGGCTTAATAACATCACAGAATGTTCTTCACTGTAATCACAGGGTGGTATTTTCTCTGAGGGTTAAAGTCTCTATTAATTTCTGTAATTGATTTTAACTTTTCTGATGTACAAAGTGCAGCATTTGAAGGATTAAACCAGCAAATAACAAAAAAAGAAAGGTTAAGTAAAAGTCTCTCAAGCCAGAACTATTCAGTGGCACATTCATAATGCTCTACACCATCTAAAATCTTAACATTGGCCATGAAGGAATGTGATAATGCTGGTGTGAGGTAGTGTTTAGGTGGTTGTGTTTGCTACCTCACACATGGTGAGTTGGCTGCTGGCCTGAGATCAAGTCCCAGCAGACTTTTCTTTCCTGTGTCTCGTTGTTTCTGAACAAAGCGAGCAGCCTGCTCAGCGACCATAAAACACAGGTCCTCTTCCTGCTGGGCTCTATTAGGGCCATTAATCATTAAAGAGAGTCTATCTACTGTAAGAGAGAGATTCTAAGAGCAGACACCACAGGCCTTTACCCGATGCACTTTCTGCTGCAGCCTGCTAGCTTCCTGTGCCACAGGCGGCTAATGGCTACATTACACTTCTAATAGCGTTGTTAAATTAAGGTTTCTTTGCTTCGCAGCAGCCTCAAACATTCTGTGGTAGTTTAATTGCACAGAGTGAAGAGACCCTCCACTTAGAGCCCCTCTGCAAAGAATAAATTTATGCTACAACCATTAAGAAACTCACTATTTGACACTGATAGGTTTTGTATTTAATCTCTTTTTTTCAGAAACTCTGACCCTGCAGTTGTTTTCAGGCTATGAGCAGCTCAAGTTAGAACTCCAGGTTTTGAGTGCAAGAGAAAATGAATGAAAAAATTCCAATTTCTCCTTCCTTTTACCTGCTCCCACTACTATCATTCATATGTCTCATTATTCAACTGCCCCATCGTACCTCATATCTCCCTCCAAGCCCTTGTACCTTTGTACTGTCATTCAAACAGGCCTATCCTTTGATATGATGACATCCTCATCACAGCTAGAATCCACTCTGCTGCTCTTTTTCTTTCCGCCTCCCTCTCCTTCCTGTCACGAGCACGATCAGCTGTTTCCTGCTCTTCAGCTGCTGCTGTACCTGACAGCTCTCTGCTCTCCGTCCTCTCCCCTCATCATTCCCAGCAACCCGTTTACATACAGATAACCCTTTAATCCATCAGCCGCTTCTCCTCTCTCCAGAAACAGCTCGTGCTGCCTTTCATGCTGTCATCTCTCCTCTGAAAACTCGCCTCGGATAACTCACACACCCAGGGCTGCATTCCTCTCTCTTCATAGACGCCAGGTAGGTGCCTTTGATCACACATTCCTCCTATCGCTTCCTCGGTGTGATCAGAGCTGTCACAAGGAGTTGACGCAGGCTTTACCTCGCATGGCCGCCCCCCCGCCTCCACACTCTCTCCTCCCAAACCCCAAACTCTCTGTAAAAGGGAGAGGCTTCACACTTTAAAATGGCTGTTCAACACCCCAGGGCCAAACGAATTAACATGCCAAATGTGAACTGTGCCATAATTGAAGAGAACTACAGTGCATCACCCACCGGCAAGCCACACACTGATAGGACACAGTGTGTGGAAGCAGAGAGATCAAAGAGATCTTTATCCATCCTTAATGTGTGACATTACAGAGCAAAAAGATGCGGTGAAGATGCTGCAGGAGCTGACGGACACAGTGACGCACTGCTGTGGCGGCTCACCCTTGAAAGGCTTTGTTTTTTTAACCTCCAAAATGACACTTTTTGTCAAAGCCAGAAACTGTAAAAGCAGGAAGAATCATTGGCTATTCAACTTTGTGCTATTCCTTGACTTTATCTTTTGGTTTTGTAAGGAAAACCCAGATGATATTTCACCCAAATTATGTTATTCTATATGTCTGGTATAAAATGTTTTTACAAAAAACACTGTTTAGATTAACCACATTCACAAAATATCAAAAAATTCTGTGCTTTTCTGCTAAACCACGAAACCATTAGTGACTCCTCTGTGACCAACAGTCATAAACGATGTGATAAACATTGAGGGGCTTTCTCAGCTGAACTGCCGGCTGTGCTTACACACAGCAGATAGGAGACAAGCATGGAAACAAATTAAATATTTAGGCAATAAAATGTGTATAGTATCTAAAGCCAACAACACCTAGGAGCACCTGGAAAAATGTTGCACAGTTTCATTACAGGTTTTTCATCTTGTATATAAGTTATATTGCAATAATTAGATCAAAATTTACAAAAAGACCATTTTTACTGTGTGCTATGGTTAATTAGCGCAATATGACTTTTTGGCATCACTGTCTTATTTTACAAATATACAATTTATTGAGTTTTGAAAACTTCATAGATCTTTCCTTCATCAAATTTATCTTTAAATGCCTCAGTAAATCAGCGCCACAGCCACTCTGTGGATTCATCCAAAGACAGGACGGCAGCAGGGTCTCCAGAAGCTGAATCAACAGCAATTGCAAAATAGCTTACCACAGAACTACATTTGGACAGACAGCCTTTTCAATCAAAGGCTGTCACGTCGGGAATTAATGGGTTAGCAGATTTAAAAACTTTTACAGCAAAAGCTAAGTATTGGCTGAAAAAAAAAAACAAGAATGTACCCACCTATGACATCTATAAGGTCCAACTGACTGTGGATTGTGTCATTGTGTGTGTTTGTGTGTGTGTGTGTGTGTGTGTGTGTGTGTGTGTGTGTGTGTGTGTGTGTGTGTTTGTGTGTGTGTGTGTGTGGGTGGGTGTAGGGGGGGTATATAGGTTTATAATGTTGTCTGTGCTGTTTTTATTGGTGTTGTTGGTCCTCTGACTACTTTTACTGAAAAGCCCAACCCGGGATGGGAGTTGAAAATTAGCTTAATGCTAATGCATGGTCCCTGGTCACATAAATAAATTAATTAATATAAAAGATGAAAAACCTGTAATCAAACTGTGCAACATTCTTCCAGGTGTTCCTAGCTCTTCTGTTATTTTAATGCAACAAAACCCACATATCAACTTGTTACGTAAACATTTAAAAGTTCTGGTCCGCTCCACAGACTGTAGAACTTATAGTTGACAAATAGTTGTTGAGTTGTCAGCAGAGAGCAGATTGATGGTGATGTCATTTGGAGATGATGGGGTGGGATGAGTTATACCAATACAAAGCTATTGAGCAGGTGGTTGGCTTACCCTAGAATACAGATTGGCTATAACTTGTTAATTAAAGAGCACTGGAAGTGGTTTTTTTTTTTTTTTTTTTTTGGTTCCTGACAGAGCCAGGTTAGTTGTTTCCACTGTTTACAGTGATGGCAATCTTGTTATCTTATTCTTGGAAAGAAAGAAATCATTACTAAAAATGCCCCTACAGATGCAGATGTAGCATCTCAAACCATGTCAGTAGATCAACATCACTTAACCTCACTGTCCAGAATCATTATTAACATGCTGCTCATCCTGTTACAGCACAAACTATGCAGGTGTGACTTTCAAATGTTTACAACAATGAACATCTGATTACTTTCAGTGTTTTGACATTTGAGGTCACCACAAGTTCCTCACTGTGATGTGAACTGATGAACACAAGAACAGCACATGATTCATGTGCACCTATTTTAATTCTTTCATGTCTGCATCTGAGGAAAACAGTGCATGATTGAACCCCTGACAGTAACCTTTAGTGAAATTTCCGTTATTGAGGCATCTGGATTTTACTGAAGAGTTTCTATGTGACTCATACATCTATGCAGTGTTTTCGTCTTATGATTGTGTGTCTTCCTGTTTTTCACTTCTGTCTCTCTATCTTTGGAATCTTTAACTTATCTGCAAACCAGTGGTTCCAAATCTATAGACCTTGCTGAGACAAATAGAACCGCACAGTCTGCCCTCATAGCCAAGTTGCAAGACAACGTCAGCGACAGACTGGTGCATTGAAACTTTAGTGAGAAACACCTCCTCTGAGCAGTGGTCAAAAGTAGAGCCCTCCTCCACCAGAGACACCTGTCTGCTTCTTTATTTTGCAGCCACAACATGTGGTGTATTAGCTGTGAAGTTTAACACGTCGCACCTACTGTTGCACAGAAGTATCAGGGTGGGCTGAAAACTGTATGCAGGTGGGAGGCGGTGTGCCACATTCAGTCTGTTATTTTTATGAAACAAAGCAACTGCTATGCTTTCCCCAGAGTAAAATCAACTTCACTGTGTACAATTAGCTTCTCAGAGTAATAACAAAACTTCATCCAAGAAGTCAACAAGCGTGGCATACATCTCAAATCGATCTGTTTTCTGAAAACAGTGTGAAAAAACTGCAGCATCTTTGTTTTTGTCTTTGCTGTTTCCACATCTGTACAAAGCAAACACAAGGAGGGAGCATGCTATTCATGAAAGAGATGACGGTCTCGGTTAAATATTTGAACTGTTTTCAGCGACACTTCCCAGCTGTAACAGTTTAGGATTTAGGAAGACAGCCACAACCTCACGCATCAGCTGAGGGAGGCTCCACTGTCCTCATCTCAACTGGGAAAACAAAAGTCCAATAAATACTTTCAGAGAGCCAAGTGAATAGAAAACAGGCATAGACAAGGTGACAAAAAAGCACAACGAACAAACTGACCAACTGAAAGACAAATTTAACATCCAGAGGAGAGCAAAGAGACAACAGGCGTGCAGCGTCCTGTATCCCGCAACACCACCAAAGTGCTGATGCTGTGCAGACGCCACGATAACGATGACGAGGGCCGGCGCTATAGGAGGACAGAGGAAACGCTGACACTTCTGGAGGCGAGCCTGAGGGAGTGAGGTAGGAAATGAGAGAGGACGAGAGGGAACGGAGAGAGACTCGGAGGGAACAGCAAAGGTCAGAGGCGGGCGGTGAGAAGAGGAAGCATGAAGGTGAACGTGATGACGAAATCCACTTAGCTCATCTGCTGGCTATTTGGTGTTTTGCATCTACACAAATCTGCACATTCATGGACACGCAAATATTTGCGTGCTCACTGAAAATGCCTGCTGGGAGGGAGGAGAGGGAGGGAGGGAGGATGGGGGAGTCTGCTGAGGCTTCTGGTTTTGAAGCTGTGGGCCGAGACGTGAAATTGCTCTTGTATGCTTCAATCGATTCTCCTCTCATCCCTCTGTCAGCGTCTCATCTGTCCGTCCCTCTCCAGCAGTTAAATTCAATGCGAGAGACGAAGCAAAGAATGAAACGGCAGAATAAGATGCTAAACATTCAAATAAAGACACATCTGAGGTCGTCACCATTGGCCAAGCACAAAAAAAAAAAGGTGTGATGTGAAACAAGCAGTGAAATTGAGTTGAACTAGAAGTCAAAAAGTTAGCTAAAGAAAGCAAATGTGGAGCTGATGAAGATATTGGCCGATGTTTAAACACATGGAGAATTAAACCAACACGCTCCAGTTCATCGGCTAATAACATCACCCAGCTTCTCCACATACAACCTGCGTAAGAGCAAAGAAAACAAACAGCTACAGCATCTTTTCTCCAGACAGAAAGGGGCTATATAGTGGACAAGTACACTTCATCAGAGCTGCTTGTGAGGTTGTTGAACACCTTCAGAAGCCCCACTTGCCTCTGAAAACATCAATCTCATATTCACAAGTATGTCTTTTTTTTTCTTTACACGGACTCGTAAGGCATCGAAAACCAATCTACCTGTTCAGGAAAAAGGATAAATAAAACGGTATTACTGCAATGTGTGTGAGAAACACTTAAGAAATCATTCTGAACATGCATACAAAGATATAAAGGTACATATTTAACAAAACTGATGTGGAAGCCATTGGATATCACACTGCAAGAAACATCTTCCTTCTATAATGTGTAAGAAAAAATATAGTATTAACTGAACAACAAGCTGCGACGGAAGTAAAGGTTTTAAATCTCTATTAAGCTTTCTTAATTTGAATTAGCACTGGATTTTGTTTTGACTGGTGCAGTCTGGCACATTTATTTGCAGAATCCTGCCTGACTGTCCATATTCTTCCTGTTCAGTCTCTGGGAAAACCAGCAACCAGCAGATACACAGAAACCCAAAGGCCACATGTCATCGTGCTGCCGGTGAGAATGGACCACACAGAGGGCTGATGATCCCACTGAAGTCAGGACCTCCTGTCTCTCCCTCCTTCATCCCACCATTTGCTCTGCAGCAGTCCTGTCTGCTCACCACTCCCCCTCTCACTGTCCTTCACTTCTATCACAGAGTGTCTCATCGATGTGACTTCCTCCCCCGTGACTTCCTGCCCCCTGCTATGTGAAAACATGTAAAGCATCCCCATGTTGGTCTCCCCCGTGCTTCCTCCCTACATATTCCGCGGTGACCTCTGCCTCCCCGTCTGCCCCCTGTCCTCCCTCCTACGTCCGTCCACACCCACCGCCCTCCTCTTTCCTAGGTGGTCTCCCCAGCGCTGTGCAGCGATGCCCTGCAGTCAGGATTAGCTTGTCCTTTCCGAGCACAGTGTCTGGGCCACATGTGTGCATCTGCAATTAACGTTTGGAAGGCAGGGAGATTGAGTTCATGTATTTTCACATTTGCAGCCAGTTATTTATAAAGCAAAAATGCAAATCTTGTTTCAGCTTCTGCACCATGAGAGAATGACATAAAACGGAGAAAGCCATCGACAGAGACTTTATGTCCCTCCTCTCTTTGCAAGTATCTTTCGGGCAAGGTTTGGCTGCCCACAGATCAGGCTTTATCTTGAAATTAGGAGCGCACATTGATAAAGTAAAGGCTTAGCAGTAATTGAAAGGACAAACTGATGTAACACGTGCGAGGGAGAGCGAGGGAAGACGTCAGAGCAGAGAGCAGGAATGGCTGCGAGACAGCAGTTATATCCACAACGCTGCATTTTCTTTTCTCCTTCGGAAAAGAGCACTGCCCTGCAGTCACAGCTCACGTGACGCCGAGTGTGTGTATGTGAATTGTGTATGTCTGAGAGTGTCTGTGTGTGTGTGTGTGTGTGTGTGTGTGTGTGTGTGTGTGTGTGTGTGTGTGTGTGTGTGTGTGTGTGTGTGTGTGTGTGTGTGTGTGTGTGTGTGTGTGTGAGAGAGAAAGAGAGAGAGAGAGGCACACAGATAGAGATAGCTGGCAAGCTAAAATGCCCTCTGTGCTGGAATTTACCAGATGGTACTGGACAGAAACCAGGGGTATCTCACACACACATTCACATATTTTCTGGGCCTATTCACGAGTGAAAGTGAATGCAATCAAAGCAATTTATTAAATCTTGAAGCAAACGTGCAATATAAATATAACTAATTTCAACGTGATGCCCTTACAGCTAATTTTCCCTTTCAGTTTGCAATTAAAACCGACATGTGAAGCTTTCCCATTAATCAGAACACAACTAGCAGCAAGCCTGATAAAGCCAGGCAGGTTTGCAAGATTGCAAAATTTTAATGCAAAGACCGAGCACATTGGAGATTGCATAAGAACTGACACATTACCATACAATCCTGTATAATTTAATGTAATCTCATGAAACAGTCCTGCAGTAAGTGAAGCAGCGCAGCAATGAATGTTATCTGTGTGAAGCCTGCAATGTTCATCTTCTGTTTGCTGGAACATTTATATTCATTCCTGTCATTTGTGAGGCTGTTTGTGATGTTTCTGTATAGGATTTCACTGCAACTGTAACCATTATGTTGCTCACGTTTTGCATTAAACTGCAGCTCATTCAACAGCAAATCCTCAATTACAGTTAGTAGTTGATCAGTGATCTGACGAGATCTCCACCCACACCTTGGCACGCATGTGAACCGCAGATTAATTAGCAAGTTCTCCGCCCTATCTGGCAATTTCAAACAGTGATTCAGATCCACGCCTGGCACAGACAAACATACCTCTACCTATGTGAGAAATTATCTTAAATCTCAATGCACAGTTGAAGCAACAAGACACGGTTGTGTGTGAGGACATTTATGTTTTAATCTTGATTTTTAAAAAAATGTCAAAATGATCTGATCTGCAACTCAATAGCATTAAGTATTGTCATTATTCCATAGAAATTAGGCAAAAATATGTATATAAACACATAATACAATTAATTAATCCCATAATCAAAACAAATATAATACTAGCACATGACTCTGTTTCTGCAGCTTGTGAGGCATGCCCCAATAGGCCTTGCTTTTAGTTTTTAGCAGTTTTCTTCCTTTTCATTGTAGTCTGGTTAGAGCTTTGAGCCACTGGTAATGCTTGTGTTGTGAACAACAGGAAAAAGGCTTCCTCATTGGGGAGACAACCGGTTACACAAACAACAACAGGAAGGAACGAGGGGAGGGGGGCGACAATCAAGATCAAACATTGTTCCATTACAAGGCGGCGTAAAATATGGACACAGACGACATAATCAGCTGAAGGCTAACGTTTAGGAAGGAAGTTGTGCTGCTTGTTACATGACCATAATGAAAATGTTAACATACGCGAAGTATAATAAACGGATTCGCTTCGCGCAGCTCCACCTGAGGTGACAAATTCACAACTAGAAGCTTTCAGAGGTAGCTGAGCCATTTGAGAGTGGAGCACGGCGGCTTCACAGATGATTTATTCAACACTGTGACCTTTAGATTAAAAATTAAACAGGATTATTGTATCTCTGAGCCTTAATGGCGCTGGTAAGCTTTAAACTGCGCTGTACTATGAACCGTTGCTGTGCTAAGATCAGCTGACTGAGAGGTCCATGCCAAGCTAAATGAAAGTCAGCTAAACTTAGCTAAAATGTGCCAGCTTTACTCACCCGCAAGCATTCGAGCTTTCAAACCCGCTATCCTAGAATACTGATTTAAGTGCCAGTGAACGCTGCTGTAACCGTATATTTAAGCCAAATGACGTCTGGCACGGAGAAACCACTTCAGAGAAATGTGTAATTAAAGTAAACTACAGGTTGATATCTGATGTCCTCTGTGTGAATCAAAGTTCTGCTGCTTCCCTTCAGATAAACCATTGTTCCTCTTTACAAGGAAACTGAGAAACAAAATAGCTGGAGTCATTCTAGTCCAAGGTCCGCTGCTTCATTACAGCTAGCTTTCAGATAAGAACACACATACACACATGAAACAGACACACGCAAACGCACGTACACAACCCCTGCCGGGATCATTAGAGATATTCATAGTCAGAGTGCTCCATAGCATCCAACATGCAATGACAAATTTGTGCAAGACAGCATGAAGGCCAAATATACCCTCTCTCCATGCTCCCTGTTCACTCACACACATACAAATCCCTCCTCTTTGAGCTCTATCTTTAACTCTTCTGTGACCCCAGCCTCTCTCTCTCCCTCGCTGCCCACTTACCAGCACCACCGTCTGAATGTCCGAAAATCTGAGAAGATACAAAAGCAGCAGATTATGTTGTTATTTCATCTGACATGATGACAACCTAAACAAGCCAAAAGCACACCCTGCCAATGTTCTGTAACTGTTGCCATCACAGCTCTCTATTACACTGGTACAACTTGTTTGAAATCAGCTCTATGCTGTTTCATAACTGGCATCGCCATCCAGTGTACACTAAATACACAGGAGTTTGTGTTGGTGGGTTTGGTGCAACGACACCAAAAGTACAAAGAACTTGCAGTGAAGGATTTAAAGTGGTAAAAATGGCAATAAGGTGCGAAATGAAAAATAAGCAGGACTACTGGTGTGACAGTTCACAATGTTGGCTCAGGTTATCGACCAAACATTTACTGACATCAGCTCCTCAGTTGTAATACTTTGCTGGGTTTTATCGCAAAAATGTTTCATAATGTTGCCTCGGGATTTAGAAATCGTCAGGAGGTTTTGTAAGTTTCTGAAAGATTTGACAATGAATTAACCACAAAAAAATAAGAGGATCAATATATGATTGAGGGACTTTTTAAATCCATGGGATATATCTTGCATACATTTTTATTGTTTTTTATGTTTACTATGATCACGACTTTACAAGTTCCATAATTATTTATTATGGAAACAATCACTTATTAAAAAAAAACAACTGAATATCACTAAAATGTCAACTAAATAACTGTCCCAATTTAATAACAACCACCTTCTAATTAGCTAAACAATAATAAAATGAGCTTATTCAAAAGTTGTTTTGATTGTGTTCTTTTTATTAAGCTGAGATAATCATGACAGATATTTATTTTTTGGCAATATACAGAATTTTATATGGAAAATAACTAATTGTATCAGTGCCCGAGAAATCACTTTCAACTAAGTTATCCATTACAAAAACATCTCTCAAGGAAGTGTGTTAATTCCAGATCACATGACCTGCTCCACATGATGTCATTTCCTCCTGAAGAAAAGACTGGCAAGACTCCAAGGCTTTCTGAGTTATTTAATATAAAGTAGTGTGTGAGTCAAGTGTGGACAGTGTTTCTACATTATCTTTCTAAATAACTTTCAAATCCAATTTTACTCAATTGTATATATAATATTTTAGAAGAATCACTCTCTAAAAATGCCATGTGGTGTTTGGTTATAGGCGGCCATGTTGATTTGAGGCCTGAAAACAGCAAAGATGTCAACTATGATACCTGTCAATTATGGTAAAAAAAAGTCTCGCAATTATATATTGACCCAAGACATAAAGTTTAACTGATTACAGAAATAATCACCATTAGCTATGATACTATTTAGACAGTCAAAACATGGCATGAGATGGGTTTGTGCACAACAGCGTCTGAGACTACTTCCATTCTGAAAGCAAAAAAAGGGAATTCTCTGATCGGCAACCACAGCAGAGTAAAAGTCTGGGTTACAAGCATGTGAAGACCGGAGAGTGGTGGATCCCGTTGAAAGTCCCAGCCAATGAAACTTGACCTTTGGATGACTGCTCTTTGGCTCACGTCTGGCCTGTCTGGGACCCGAAGAGTCTCAACACTGACCCTCTAATTCCCTCAGTATTGTCTGTCTGGTACAGCACGTTCGAATATCAGGACAGATTTAAGCACTGATTTAGAAATGGCAGCTTGTCCCAAAATGTATCAGGAAGAGGCACAGTTGATTCATGTTAGCTCGCTGCTGCTCTGACGCACAGACTCGCTCACACACATACAGTCTGTGCTGGCAAAGCAAAGCTTTAATATAAATGTCCCCTCAGCTGGAAATTGTTTCCAGTGCAGCTGAAAGGCTCCTTTTATTGAGCTAGTCAAACACCACCCCCCATCCTCTATTCCTCCTGCACACATACATGCTCTTTCTATTCAACATTTAGACTTACAAGGAAGTGCAGGGTAAATTCTTGATTTGTTTAGCATTTATTTAAATCATATGCTCAGCTTAGTGTACAGTTCCCCGTCGCTCGAATGCCAACAGCAATAAAACAAGAGAATGTGTGCAAGTTTGTCAATGTAATTAATGCCTGATGTAAAAAACTGCAGTTAATCTGCACTGAGCACATGATTTTCAAAATTTCAAAGGGAAATGAATCATCTAAAACAAATACAAAAGCGTCAAAGTAATTTCCAGTTTGCATGAATGATGCACATGACTTCACATGCTGCCTGTCAAAAACTGAGAATAGAATATTTGAGGAGGCTATCATACCACTTCGCACAGCGCCTCAGCTGATTGAGAAGTTGTGTAAACGTACTAAAGTTTGGTTTCGTTTTTGGAAAAACAAAACTTTCTAAGTAAAGTGCTGCATAACGAGCTCTTGTGAAGCTGCTCATCTTCCATTTTACGTGTTACTCTGTGACCCTTTCTCAATTTTCGCTTCCTCCTTTCAGTTTCTCAATTCTTCTGTTAGCAACTCATTTTCTCCTTTTCTTATTTTTCTATCATTTTGCAATAATGTGTAACTTGGAGTCAGGAGCACATCTGCCTCAGGAAACACAAGGGTCATGTCTTGGCATCGGTCCTGGGTTTGATGCGGGGTTCAACTGACCTGCAGAGGAGTTTAGAAACTACAACTACACTTTAATTGGTGGAAATTTGCATTTGGTTCATATCTCTCTGCCAGAATTTCATATGTGCCATTGTGGAACAGGCCTTCAACAGCATCATGTTGGGATGAAAAATAAATGAACAGTTAAATCAATAACATTTGAAAAGATAAATAGAAAGTTGAAGACCTACAGTGTTTTGGCCGGCCAGTCAATATTTAACGGAGCGATATAAGGGACCGAATGGTGCTGTGGTGCCAAGAGCAGAAGCGCATCATTATGTGCACAACAATGGCCTTTAGATGCCGCTCAGCTTGTGCCGGGATCTGGAGCAAAAGTGAACCGGCGTGGGTGTTACTCCACTGGCAACACCAACAGCAAACACGTCACACTTAACAGGAAGAACAGGTTGTGCTTCAGCTGGTTTCATGCAAATCTGCACATGCATAAATTTGTGGACAAAATACACACACACACACAGGCGCTTGGAAAGTAGCTGCAGGCAAACAGGACCTAGTTGGGATTACTTTATCTTGTTAGCAAGCGCTCGCATATTACTCACACTCACACCCACTCATTTATGTCATGCCCGGACACCAACATTTGGCATAAAAGCTGAAGACTGTCCTCACTTTACTTCTATCTGGAATGTACCGCACACACACCACTGCTGTTTTGCAAGAGCTCAGGAAGCAGAAACTCACACTAGATACAGGTAAATTCTCCTACAAAACAAGAGAGATCAGGACCAGAATCAGAAGTAAGACCAGAAGTTTCCTCTTGAACTAGGACCCCCTAACATTCCCCAGCCTCTGCAAAGCCATACCTGCCAACATGGACCACTGAAAAGAGGGGGATTTTCTAGCAGAATAAGTCCTTATCCCTCCATGCACACACTGACTTTTTCCCTTAGAAATCCTCTGGGTTACTCACAGAACTATTCAGTCTTCTAGCCAGGCTGATCAGAGATGCAAACCGACAACAAAAGAGATGGGGTCTCGCTTTCAAGCCCGAAGAAATCTAATAGCAAGCTCCACAGTGAAGATTTCATCTCGGCGGTTATTAAAGTTTGCTTTATGAAATCTGTATCTAGGCTGAATTATCATGAGCATTACTTTGAAAAAAAAACTCAAATGTTAACTTGATTATCCACCACAACCATCCAAATCAAGGCAACAGTCTGGGTGAGACATGTACATACATCCAATAAGTTGTGTATCTGTGGAGTTAATGTGAGGAAGTTCATGTGAGAGCCCGCAACTGACTCACTGTGTTGATGTTTGTTGCTTTTGCTTTGAGGAACTGAAAACCAACCAGTTCTGTTCTGCCGCAACACCGCAGCTGTAAAATGAAGGCTTTGAGTCTCTTTTGTGTCGTGTTGCGTTGTTAGCTTTGTGACACATTCACAAAACAGCAAATGAAAGCAGGTTAGTCTGTATACAAACACAGCATTACAGTAGCACCGCTGGTCTCTGTGATTATACACTGCATGTTTTTGCACAGCACAGGCTTAGAAAATCAAAAATTCACAACTTTCTGAGAGGTTTTTGTTTTATTGGCTCCTGAAAATTTTATATTTGGAACATTTTTATAACAGGAACAGTGCATTTAATAATTTATGACTAACTCATCAGCTGGAACTGACAGGAAAATTGGGGAAAAAGGGGGAAGTAGGAATGTTGACAGGCATGTAACCCTCATTTTTCATAGAGTGCGATACATAGAATGCACATGCACAGACACATGCACATGGACAAACACTAAGCAAAACACAGTTGCATAAGCAATCAATGGATGAGAGGTTCTAAACAGGATTTCCTGTTGGTGTTGTAGACGTGCATCAATACAGCTGAACTAACTCTGCACAGTCACATAGGACCCCTGGATGTATACATTGACAAAAGCTTTGCTAACACCAGCAACTGTGAATACGATAACAATCCGTCTTGCAGAGACAAAGCACAGATAATCAACAAACTCTCACAGTTGTTTCCAATTCGTTTCCAATGATTTCCACATCAATCAAGTCAAACGCAAAGCAGATATTTCAGCTGCTGTACTGCACAACCTGTCAGCGTTTCAACTCTGAGCCACCAACTTCCTGGCACGCTTTAATTTAATCGAACACAGCTCCTGCACCTTCAGAGCCGCCTTCAGAGCCGCCTTCAGAGCGCTCCACGGCTCTCGAGGCCTGCATGTGACAATGTCAGAGTCGATACATCAACTGATGCACCGGGGCGGGATGATGCAATCCTGATCTGTGACTCAGACCGGCAACACATGGCATCGGCAAGACGCGCATAACCACCGACATGCTTCATCCAGCTGGCATTGTCAAGACTCGGTGGTGCACTCGCTCCCCCTCTGAATGTGTCAATCAGAGCCTGCAGACCTCTTTCTGTCTCCAGCTACTCCATCATACATGCTGACCTGAGCTCAAGTCAGAGTCGGGACAGGGAGAGCTATTTTCAGCAGCAAGAATTCCCCAACCATTGTTCGTTCATCCGTGACCAACACGCTGCCGACCTGTGACCCCCAACCTTTGACCTCTTTGTGTGCGTGTAGCCAAAGGGTCGACGTGTGAATGAACTACGAATTGCATTCAAACCCACACACAGAGTAGCTTTTAGCCACATACAGTCACAGCAAACAAAAATCCTATAATTAACAAGATGTTCAGCTGATAAATAGTCACAGTGGCACAATTAAAACAAACTGAAAATTACAAAATATAACTAGAGCTGAATCCGTTTGTCAGTGGAGTCGAATAACAGAACATTAACAAGGCAATTATTTTAATTGTTAAAATTGGTAGTCATTTTCTAAACAAATATGCTGAAAAATTTTTTTCTGTCTTTCACAATGTAGACTAAATATTTTAATGTGATGGATTTTTGTTGGCAAGACATTTAAAGGGCTCTAGGACTTTGTAAAAGCTGTGTTATTTAGAACTTTCTGCACTTTTGCTGACCAAATAATGAATCCATTAATCGAGAGCATAACTGTGAGATTGATCTGTAATAAAAAAATAGTCAGATAGCCAGATCACATTTATTGTAACAAATGAATTAAAGAACTCACTTTCAACCACTAACACTAACTCAATTATTTCCTTAAACAGTCGACAGCAGCATGTCCCAGCAAAAGTAATTCAGTTCAATTCAAACTTATTGTCACCATAAGGCCTCAGCCTAACCCTCACGGTCAGGACTGAATGATGCAGGTGTGAGAACTCAAATGGTGGTAGTAAAGTGAGTAAAAGTGATGAAATGTGCAGAATTTTTTGGTGTCTTCTCAGGCAAAGACTTCATGATGCTACGTATTTGTCATTAAAAACAGTTGCCTTGCTTTTTACATGTCATTTCATCGCATGCTGTCTCGACGAACAACTTCCTCCCGCTGACTTTACCCCAACGTTAATATTCAGATCAACAGAAACCTGCTCATTATTACAAATTAACAGTTTCATGTGATGTCTGAAGGGTTAAAGCATTCTACTGTACCTCTCGGTCTGTTTGAGTCAGGCCTGTGATTGCCACCTCCAACACAAATTAACATGTTCTCACAGCGGCAGAAATGACCGGGCGTCTGAATGCAACCCGCTGAGCGAGTATGAGTGGGTTTGTGTGTTATTACCTCAAATCATCTCATATCAGGATGTGTTCGTGTGACAGTAACCTTTTCTGACCAGGAGAAGAAGCCGCACAGTCATGTTAATTACAGGTTAGTACTTTGTAGAACTCTTCATTTAACGCTTGTCATGTTCACAAGATTCTTAAACAAACCTTGCTTGGATTTCATTGTCATAGTTTTGATCTGCATTCTTAATTCTGCCAACAAAACTCTGATTATTTTCATTTCAATCAATCTTTTTGCTCATACTCATCCAAACCTCAAATTGAAGCGTCCCGTTGTTGCCATGGGGACCATTTCGACCCTGTCAGCACTTCTACCCGGAGCGAGGTAATTTGCCCCCTTCCCATCTTTCACAGTCTTTCTATGTGTCCCCCTCCTCCTTTCACTTCATTCGAAGATGGAAAAGAAAAAATCCCACCCTCCATTCTCAAGAGGCATGACTATTCCTTCTCCTATTCTCTCTCTCAGATTCATTCACCCACAGTGTTTGGCACCAGCCATCTCCTCTCCTCCCACTCTCACTCCCACTCTATACAGCCTTTATAAGTATGTGTGTGTACACTTGCTTCTTCCACAGGCTCAGAGAAGGCAGTTTGTGGGGGAAAACGAAGGGAGATGTGCATCTGCTGCTGATTTCAGCCACACAGGAACAGCTAAACGCTGATAGCTGATATTTCCCCACAGTTCCTTAGAGACCGCAGGGAGCTAGTCTGATGTATAGACTGAGCTACGCCACAACAGGAAGCAATTGTTCTGAAGATTAGAAAACCTGAAACATCTTACTTACGAGCAGAATTTGACCTTTGTGTTTCTGCTGCAGGCATGTTAATAGCACACAGCACATGCATGAATAAAACCCCTTAAAGAGCAATGTTGAAAGTCAGCAGTTTAAAAAAAAACAGCCAGAGAAATGATAATTATTACTTTGCCACTGAAGAAATGAATTTTATGCCCGACACTGATGATAAAATAATAATGTGATACTTCCCCCACAGGGAAATCCTCAGAGCACAAACCAGGCTGTGCTAAAAAAAATAAAAATAAAAAAATAAACTGGCTGGCTGAGTTCAGTGTTCTGCTTTAAGACATTTCCACAGGAGGCTTGAAACCAGAGTTCCCTGGCTGGACGACAATATTATGCCACTTTTCTAATACACAAGAAAATAGGAAGAATATTAAAGTCGTCACAAAATGAAACTGACTCTGATTAATCCACTACAAAGCCATCCTCACACAGTGACGCAACACAAGACCTTCTATGAACGTTCTTCGGGATTCACGTGGATTTAACTTCCTGTCGTAACAGGTCAAAAAATGAAAGATTCGGCTCATGATTAAGCTCATAATCCGGGGGAACTCCTTGCGATGTGTCAGCTCCGACTGGACCACATATACATAGAGGGCCGGCTCACATTTAACTTCCTCACCGCATTATCCCAACATCCTGGCAACATAATGGACCTGCTGTTCAGCGGATCAGCTCGACTTGGACAGGCAGGGCCGCGGGCACAGCTGGGATAGCTGATCTCTACGTTGGAGGACACATTACGTGGTTTATCCTTTCTATACATAGACCTGGACGTATTCTTAGTAGCGCCATGCGTAGCAGCAAATACGACAGACGTACAACTGCCAGACAGAGGGGAAATATTACGTCTAAACCCGACTAAAAGCATTTTACACGGCTTTTAATTTGTGGAATTGCTTACCCGCGAGACGCAGACATAAATCTTTATGATCATGGCTCATAACACGCACCACAGCCAGCGAGCAAGTGTAAAACAAGCTAACATGTCACATGAAGACAGTGATTGAAAGGATTGTAAAGTCACCTGATGATGACCGGAGATGAGAAGAGGTCACAGTTTATCCTCCGTTTAAAGTTCAACTACATCAGCAGGTACATGATTCAATTATGGCACAATGAAAACCAGCACCAAGCCTGCAGAATTCCTCTCTTAAAAGCTCTTTCCATGACGCAAATAGTCAGAAATGAAGTACACAGTTGATATCGGCGAAGAGCGTTGATTTAACAAAAACATGGCTGACACATCTGAGAGGAATGCTGGCGTTCCAGCATGAACGGGGAACATAAATAAATCAAATCAAGTAGTTTAAGCTGTGTTTTAGCTCATTTATTACCCAAAATCAAAGTTAATCATGTGGCAAACCATGTTCCAGTGTCTTTGAAATGTTTATGCATTTTTGTGTAATTCTCCAGGTTGCCATTGTCTTCCATGGATTAATAATCAATACGAAAATCAATGAATAGACTCTCGACACCTTGGGTGCCCAGATTGCTCAACTGGTTCAGCGGGCAACCCATGAACTGGGGCTATAGTCTCCGGCGCAGTGGTCTAGGTTTGATTCCAGCTCACGGCCCTTTACTACAGGTCTTCCCCCTCAGTCTTCTCCCTACTTTCCTGTCTACCTCTCTACTAACCTGTCCAATAAAGCCAACAAAAGGCTAAAAAAAGTAACTTTTGACTCTCAACACCTTAATCAGGATGTCAATGTCGCCCATTCATTTCAGTACAAAATGAAAAATCAATAAATAGACTTATCTATTTTCTCTGCTTTTCCAGGATGCCATTAAAACCAATCAATCAATAGACTCTTCACATTTGCTTGGAGTGAAATCTGTCTGTCTATTTAATCAGGATGTCATTGACTTCCATGCATTTTGGTACAATGTGAAAAATCAATAAATAGACTTTTATCTTTTTTATTCTTATTTCCAGGATGTCATCATCTTCCATGCAATTTTGCGTAATATAAAAATCATTTAACCCTTTGAAGGGCACTCATTTAAATACTATCAAATTCAAAATTTCAACCCGAGTGTTGTTGGAGGATATACGATTTTTTACTTTTGTGACATTTTTCTAAATTTTTAACTTTCATGTTGAAATTCAAGGTCGATGAAGTTACCATATATGGTTCCTTGCCCATTAGTGGTAAAAAAAAAAAAAAAAAAACATTCCAAGAAGTGTATACATCATCACTTAGCACAACTACTCACCAGTAAAGTGTGTGAGTTTCGTCAACTAACCATGGATAGTTTTGACGTTTCAACCAAAAATATGGAAGAGGACCAAGCCGCAAGTCCGTCTTTTTCCAACTTTGAAGAAAAGAGAAAGTTTGATACATTCCAGGCCTCTGTTGATTGGTCAAATGCCACAGCGTCATGTTCTATAGAGTGATCTTCAAAGACTGGCTGGGTGAAATCACGTGCTTCTCGACCTCACTGAGAGGCAGATATTTACTGTGTGTGGAAATTACCCAATATGATCTCTTGCCTCATAAAGGGTTAAGAGGCTCCTGACACTTTTGAGTTTAATTGATCCATTTTGTCTACTTTTTCCAGGCTGCCATTGTCTTCCATTAATTAACACAAAACCCAATCAATCAATCAACTCTTCACATTTGCTCGGAGTGAAATCTGTCTTATTTGTCGAAGTGTCCAGGATGCCATTGTCTTCCATTAAATAATTATTAATAATAAAGTCAATCAATCCCTAGACTCTTGACACTTGTTTTTAGTCAAATCTATCTCTTTGTCTAAGTTTACAGGATGTCATTCTCTTCCATTCCTTTCAGTACTACATGAAGATAAATAAATATACACTCAGTGCAAGTTTTGAGTTTAATCCATCTACATTTCTACGTTTCCAGGATGCCATTCTCCTCCATTCGTTTCCAAACAATATATCAATCAATCAATTAACTCAACACACTGAGCATCACGGTTGCAATTACTATTTTCATACCAAATCAGATGGTCTCCGTATGTTTTCTTTCAGCTTCTACAATATCGGAGAACGCTGCAAGCAACCCAAATATATTCAATTTAAAGTCATTTAAAGCAGAGAAAAGCAAGAAATCCTCACACTTGGACAACTAACGGCTCATCTTTGACCATTTTTCTTGATAAATAACTGTAACTGTCAGGTAATGGTCTCAATCAGCTGATCGATATTGTGTTTTATTTAAGAGTTCCAGGTAAAGTTCCTATACCCTAGGGACACCATTAAAAAGGAAGAATTTAGATCATTTAAAAGTCAAATTAAAAGGGTGTTGTAAGATGTGTTGTACAAAAACAAGACCGACACAACGTGGTTGACATCTATCTCGATCAGCTAATCTATGAGGTGCTTCAAAAAGCTCCGATGGACACAAAAATCTGCGTTGACCTTTGTCAAATCTGCATTGGGAAAACTTTTTGAATCATTCTTACAACACACTGGTAAGAAAAAAAAACTTGATGGATTACAGAACAAAGTTTCAAGAGCCTGCTAATGGAGTTTCACAGTAAAGGAAGTGAATGCTGTGCAATATGTATTTTAAAATGGTCTGAATGAGTTATGACTGAGGAGATAGACCTTGAAAACACACTTTGAAGCATGACAAGGATGTAGAGTTGTCATTCAGATCCATGTTGTGACAGCAGATGCAGAAACCTTGAGGAGATGCTTGCTGGAGGGAATGAGTGGATGGAAATGAAGTGTGGAAGAAGTGGCAGTAATGTGTCTCACCATGTCCGCTGGGGTGCTGCTCGTCATGGTGAAGCCTTTTCACACACACTCGCTCTCAGATATCCCCGTTTTTCCTCGTCCTTGTAATAAAAAAATAATAAAATAATAATAAAAAAGAAGAAGCTCCCTGGAGCCGTGAAAAAAAAACGCGTCCTTGTCCTCTTTTGGAGCAGAAACAATTTATTCCCGGTGACTCTCCTCAGCCAGGACGGAACCTCTCCTCTCTTATTGCACAACCATCTCGCTGATTAGTCCCCTCACAAGTCGCTAATTTTACAAGTTAAATGTCGACCCGAGGGCCTCCTTCGACCCTCCGAACATCAACAATATCCTGCTTTAGAAAAGGTGCCTACGCCATGCGAAAAAAAACACTGCTGGCACATCCGGATCTTTTCTCTCTCTTTGCTGTGAAAGGACAGAAATTTATCCGCGAAGGTTTTAATTTTTTTTTTTTTTTTTTACCGTCTTCCGGTGAGCTCAAACACCGGTCGGTGGCGAAAGAAAATACGGAGAAATGCGTCGCTGCTCTCCGTAGAAACGTGTGTGCTTGTTGTTGGTGCTACGGACGGAGCTTCTGCACCTTTAGGAAACGTTCAGCTGTCATCCCGAGTCCGTCCGAGACAAGCTGCGAACACGGAAGCAGACGCAACTTCCGCTCAGGGCTGTCACAATAAAAGCACCGTGACTCCATTTGAGCAGCCATCGTTCGACTCTTTATAAGCAGAATCAGAATCAGAATCAGAATCAGAATGAGCTTTAATTGTACGCAACATAAAAGGAATTTAGCTTCGGTTCTTGGTATCGCCCAGGGAATATGAAAAGAGAATGATTAAAATAAAGAAACTATAGAAAGAAGAACAGGGGAAAAATAGTAGTAAAAAGATTAATTTAACACAATATATACAGATATTTACTAGCTAGAAAGGAATATATAAACACAGTAGTGCAAATATGATAATTGCTACATGATGATACAAAATATGTATAATAAAGTGAGTGTGCAAATTTGATTAAAACCATATGTATATTTTGTAATTATGGGTTACTGAGTGCAGATTGATGTGGGAAAAAAACACAAATTTTACTGATTCAAAAGAAAAAATTGCAACACTTTCTGCAAAAGCTCAAAGCCTCTGAATATTTTAAGCACAAATGAAATTCTGTCCCAAGGAGGGAAAAGTGGATATCGTAAAAACTGGCAAGTTTCTCACCTTCTCATTTTTATTTACATAATATTAGATCAGTTCTGATCCCATAATAACTTTAATTTATAATTGTCTTAATGCTTTTCTAAAAGTGAAATTTAAGCTTTTAATTTTCTAAGATATTTGAAAAAAGTTTTAGGTTTGAATTTTGTCCTAATGGATTACTGAGTGAAGACTGATTGAGAAAAAAATTTAATTTACCTAAAGCTGAAAGAGTCGGGATACTTTCTGAAATGACTGCGCATCAGTCTTGGAAATAATGATACTATTAAAGTGCAACAAAATTGTAAATTGTTTTATTATTATATCATACCCTCCAGTGTAAAAAGTGAACATTTCAAAATGTGATTTTTTTTTATTACTTGTAGTACTGTTATTTTATGGATTTTATTTTGTAAAACTGCAGGTAATAACAAAAAATAAATAAATCCAGGAGAAAACTTAGTTTTTATGTTAACTGTGAAAAAAATAAAAGTAAATGAAAAATATGTGCTTAGATGGCAATACAAATTGTAATTAATTCTTTGACAACATTTTGACTGTAAATTATAATATCTGTACTGTATTTAAATCTTACAAGAAAAGACAGAAAGGATTTATTTACATCTTGACTGTTAAAATCAAATGGTACAAAAGTGTAGATAATGTTTCCATCAAAATATATTTTTTTGATAAATAATAATTTGTCTGGCCATATGCCTGTTTAAGGTATTTTTTTTTCTTGTACCTTTGCAAACAGATTTCCACATTCTTGACCTTACATGCTTTATGTACTTCAGAATACTTCAGTTGTGGAGGGAACATGAGCTTAGATGAATATTGATGTATTAATATCAATTTGCAGTTATCATTAATCAATTCAGTTGAGGTGAAAATAATTCAAACCGTTTCATATACATTATTAATATAATTGATATACTTGATAACTAATCAGTTTTAAATGTAAATATTAAATGTTTCAGGGAAGGTTCTTGCACATTAAGGACACCATTATCGTTGTTAAACAAAGACACATTGTAAGAAGTATGATGTTGAAAAATATATCTTGTGCTTTTTTATGATATTGTGAGTTATTACGAACTTCTAAATAATAATCATTTAAACAGAATTTGCAATTCACTACCAATAAAATGCATATAATGATATTTTCCATATTTGAGGTTCAGTTTAGGATTTATTTTGAAATCAGAAGTACTTCACATCCGGGTTTAATGTATTTGTCTGTGCAGCTTGACGCAGCTCCACTTGTTAACATGGCGTCAGTGCCCAGGTTTGAGGGTAGAACAAGGAACTGAGTGTTGAAAGTAATGATAGCATGATTGAAAGAGAGTACAGGTTGGTGGAGGAACAACTGGAGGCAGCTTCTGGACAAGAAGCAGGCAGAGAAGAGGTTTTACTTCATGTGGAAAGAGATACAGAGGAGGAAGTGTGGATAAAACAGAAATTCAACATCTCAAATCTATGAATTAATGTTTTAATGTTACAACTCACCGAAACATGAGAGTGAAGTTGCAGAGAATGTCATTTTATGAAGCCTTTTCTAAGCCTCTTGTCTAGTAGTACATAAAAAAGAACATGACACCACATTAACTGGCAAAGAGGAAGCATTTTTCTACCTGTCACTTCTGGGAAGGTCAAAGGTTAGAATCAGCTATAGTCGACTTTATAGTCTCAGTCTTCTCAGGTTCACCGTGGCACTCAAAGCTGTACAGATATATTTGCAGAGTGACATGTAGTCCATTAGTGGGCAGGGACTTAAAGGACGAGACAAAATGACACGGATGCTCATCCTCTTGTAATGACTTAATCAATAAATTAGCAAATCAGCGTCTGGGACTGTATGTGCCGTCGTGAGGAGTGAAGAATGTGTGACGGAGATGCAATGACACAGTCTTTGTTAAGCAGCACAGGGGAATTTAGAGGGCAAAAATAGTGGCTTTATTGTTGTGTATTTTATATATGTATATAATTGAAAATATATTACAATACAAGTATTATGATGAAGACGTGGAAAAAGTGACAGTTTAATATTAGTGTCAATATGGTTGAGGGGTTATTTATAGCCTGCATCTAATACATATGTAATATAATATCCTGTCCTTGGTGAAGTGCAGTGCCCCCTGTGCGTGTGTGTGTGTGTGTGTGTGTGTGTGTGTGTGTGGCCCTGCGTTTCCGTCAGAGGTCGAGATGCGTATCAGCAGCAGGTCTGTCCTCTCTCTGGTGGGCTGAGTGAAATCCATTGTGGCGTCAGGAGAGGCTTTTTCTCTGAGATCTCCTGGATTAACAACCTAATCTCCTCACCATAAAGGCAGAGAGAGTGGAGGGGAGGGGGCGAGGTAGCGAGTCTGACACACACACACACACACACACACACACACACACATGCAACCATAAGCATGCCTGCACAAGCACAGTGAGGTGTGAAAGTGATTTCGCTTGCTGTGCTTTTCAAAATTAAGGTCAGTGTTTGACCTGGTGAGCGAAGTAGGGCAGCCGCTGAGGATTATCGTCATTATTAATTCACCTCCTGATTATTTTCTAATTGACTGACTATTGCGTCGTATAGAAAATGACTAAATGCGAGGAAAAACTGCAGGCCTCGACTTCCAGATTCTCGACTCGAAGCCTTCAAATTCCCTGCTAGTCCGACAAACCTGATTAGTGAAAACAGAAATTAAAAGGAAATCGTCACATTTGAGAAGCTGCATGAATGCTGGGAGTGATTTTAAGTTAATTGACGCATCGGTTAGTTGTTTGGGCTCTAAAGAAAAGGCGTGCAGGTCCATTCTTTAGAACTCAAATGATAGATGTTGTCCACAATTGTCAATTTTAAGTGACACTAGAGAAACAAGTGATAATATTCAATGTACTTTACAATCCTACCACCATTTAGCACTGTGTTTAATTTTAACTGATAATAGATTAAATGATAAACACAAAACTCGTGGACTGATAGATTACATTCTCATCTCTTCAGTCACTGTAATTATTTTTTATAAAGAATATTCTGTCTTAAAATATTACAAGTACAAGCTCTCTTTTTTTTAAAATCCCCTTTTATTCTTGTTCAACATTGAATCATTCTCCATTTAATTTGGCTTTTTGTCTAAAAAATGCAGAAAAAGATTCTTTTATGTCATAGTGCGAACAGATTTCTACTATAAATAAAGTTAATTAATCAAAAATATAAAACATAAAATAAGTGATGTAAGTATTCAACCCTTCAAGTTGGTTTTTAGTAGATGCCACTATGGCTGCAATTACAGCATTGACCCCTTGTAAATAGATCTCAATCAGCCTTGCAACTCTGGACACTCCAATTTAACCCCATTCCTCTTTAGAAAACTCCTCAAGCTCTGTCAGTTTGCACAGGGATTGTGATTGAACAGCTCTTTTCAAGACCAGGCACAAATTCTCAATTGGATTGGGGTCTGGTCTCTGACTTGGCCTCTCCAGAACATTCACTTTGTTGTCTTTAAACCAATTCTTTATAGCTTTGGATGTATGCTTCGGGTCATTGTTGCTTGAAATCAAATCTTCTCCCAAGTTCTTTTGCAGACCTCACTGTTTTTTTTCAAGGGTTTTTCCTACACTTTGCTGCATTTATTTCATCCTCTACCTCTACAAACCTTCCAGGGTCTGTTGCTGAGGAGCATCTCCATAGCATGATGCTGCCACCACCATGCTTCACAGTCACTTATTACTTCACCAAGGAATGCAGCAGAGTTATGTGATGATCAGCGTTGGTTTGTCTGTCCGTTCGCAACATTACTCGGAAACAGACAAACGGATTTGGATGAAATTTTCAGGGAAGGTCGGAAATGACACAAGGATCAAGTGATGAGATTTTGGAGACAGCAAGTGAACACTACATCAGCTGCCTGTTGACGATCACATGATTGCGATCCTACTGCAAATCGACTGCTGTGGGCCACGAATTGTTTGAAGATTTCATTCATCGGAAATCATACGACTCAGCAGCCTTGGTGGAGTAGTATTTTTCTTGTTTTATATTTTGAATTAATTGACATTACTTTGTAAAAACCTGTCTTTTGCAAATTCTTGTGATTGGACATGATTCAGTGTCAAAAAGCAATAAAAAGAGAGTAGATACTTTATATAGAGACTGTACAACTTTCAGCAGGTTATATAACTGAAAGGCTTAAAAATACAGTGTCTTTCCAGTTTGAAGGCTTTTGAGTGTAACAAATTCATGCTTAATGTAAGGCTCTAACAGTAAAAGAACTGTGTACTACAGTAGACGGTTAAAATTTTTAGCTTTATAAGCCTTTAGAGTTCAAGGATTCCTCAGCGAATCTGTGCAAATGATTTTTCATTCTTCTTTCCTGACGTCACATTTAAAAATGAATGCATCCGTATCATGATCTCACCAGCTGGATTTCTCATATTTTCCATCTAAGATTAAATAGAGTCTGCCTGTGCAGCCAGCGTTTCCCTCCTCAGCACTTGTCTGCACTTGTTTGACAGTGCAGGTCTGTGTAATATGAACCCCCAGGTCACCTTTACAGTCCCTTAGTTCCTCTCTTTAAGGTCTGCTGATCAAATATAAATGTTACATTTAGTGTAAAGACAATACGCCTCTGTGAGCCTCTGAGTCTGCAGCCTCCATCGGGCCACACACAGATTTTTTATACATATGAAGCACATTTATAGAACCCAACACCTGGTCATGAAAAGGGAACAGTTGCAGCTATTTCTTGTTTACTTTAACCCTCATGTTGTCCTGTGGATCAAAATTTACCCGTTTTAAAGTTTGAAAATGTGGGGAAAAAATATATTTTCACAGTTAAACTTCTGATGTCCACATTTTCAAAATTTTTGGGAAATCTTTGAACATTTTTTGGTGGAAAAAAGAAATATTAAAAATGTTTCTTAAGAACATTCGCAAAAAAAATCAACCAAAATCCAGCGAATTTCGCTGGATTTTGGTTGATTTTTATGTGAATGTTCTTAAGAGATTATTAGAAATTTTGCTGATATATATGTAATCACTAGATATTTTTAGGATTTTTTTGGAAGATTTTCACTAATTTTTTGAAAATATTTACAGGAATTATCTTGCCAAATTTGGGGGATTTTTTTTAAAAAATAAAACTTTTAAGGTCAACTTTTAAGGAATTATTGGAATTTTCTTCCTGAAGGTTTTGCAAATCTTCAGAAATTTGGAGAATTTTTGGGCTCAATTTTTGTTTTTTTTTCAGACAAGGAAACAATGTTTTTTGGTGCCCGTAAATGAGGACAACAGGAGGGTTAAAGGTCAAAGGCCATGACTACAGTTAAATAGGCATCTCTTTCTGTTCCAGTGTCACTACGAAACAGTTGCTGTATTTTGTCTTTGAAGGGCAGCAGCGGTTACCACAGCTCCAGATATAAACACCGACTCTCAGCATAGCAGCAGTCGGACGTCCTGCTGCCTCCCCATGTTTCCCACAGATTATTGACATGCACTGTGTGTCATCAGCTATTCTTAGATCCTGGAGTAGACTTTGAGATCGGACTGCGGTGCAAAGGTTTTTGCTGCAAGCACATTGACGCAACACAACACCCAGTGTGACGCTTCACGTCCTCAGACTGAGAGGACAATCCAGTCTGGCTCTCCCCGGGGAGGTGTGAGCGATTATTTCCCCACCAAAACCACACTCTGGTGTTTCATGTTGTCTCCTTCATGCTAATCAGTTACTGACTGAGGGAGATCAATGACAGGAACGCTGGTTGTCCTATTCCAGAAGTGTAAATTCACCAACAAATAACTAAAAAAACTACACTGTATATTAAAAAAATTATATAAAAAAAATAAATAAATAACAGAAATAAATTATTATTTTACATGTTTACCATAAAAACAGGAAAAACAGGCCACATTAAAGATCTGTATTATTGCAAATAGTAATTAGTTCTGTTCAAACGTGTAACTGAATATAAATAGAAAATGTTATTTTACAGAATTTGACTGAAAAACATTAAGCATTGGAAAATTAAATAATTTAAAAAGTAAAAGTTATTTCACAGACTTTCGCCAATGTGTAAAATTACATCATATCTTTAAAAAACCCCAGCAAAATCTGTACATATTGCTCACATCAAAAATCTGTATTTTTCCTAAAAATAATTTCTTCTTTTACAGTGTGCGGCCATAACATGAAACTCTTTCACTGCGTTCAATCTAATAAAAATGTCTTTATTATACACAGATATGTGCCATTATTCTAACAGTGTTTACAGTTTCTGAATATTGCAGTATCCACCATTTTTTAACATATTTTTTCTGGCATCTTTGCCGCCAGATTTTTACCACTTTTTTACAGGTTGTTTTCCTTATAGCGTACACTGTAAACTCGTTTCCTCGTGTGTATTTTTTCTGCTAAAGCACTGTTGATTGTCAGTGCTACATATGTGTTTGTTTTTCTTCTCTCTTCTTTTCTCTTCCACAGAGCCCAGATAATTTATAAACGCATTAATAAACCATCAGACTTCACTATTGGCAGCATTTAAAACACTCTCTCTGCTGTTATTGTCATGAGCAGCTCTCATGAGCTCATTATTTTCTGTGACTGACAGCTCAGGTACAAAGTCTCCAATCCTCGCTGAGCTGCCTTTATTAGGATCAGGTCGCTCTCAAAAGCGAAAATCTAAACCTGACTTGGATTTGACTCTGATTCACCAGGAGACACCCAAAGCCTGAGCTTATCTACAACTACCCGTTGTTGTGGGGATCAGGGGGAGGTGGGCTCTGCTCTAATCTGCCCACCTGTCTAACACGCTCACAGGTAAATCTACACCGGGATTTGTCCCTGTGACAGACCTTTTCATGGAATCTAAGATACAAGTTGTGTGTGTCTGGGATTTGAAGTTACCGCAATCAGTACAGCTGGGTGACACACAAGAAGACACAGTTTCAAAACCTCCTCCCTTCGACTGCGAAAACATTTGTCATCGCGTTTTTGCCATCTGGCTGCCACAGAAGGGGAGTAAAGTAAACGCTCGGTGCTTGTGTGGCTGCCACAGGGAGTGTAGATTCTTATCTGTTCTCTTTCTGTTTACCTGTGAGTGGGAGTTATTTAGTATTTAATGTGTCTCTGTGTTTGTGTGCTTTTTCTCTCTCTCTCTCTCTCTGCCTGTTCAGCTGATGCACTCACACATGGGCCTTTAGCAGCGGTTGTGTGAAACATCCAACACAATAGCAGCAGTCAGGCTGTGACCCTGTATATGTATAGACATGTCAGGTGCTGCCCGATGGAATTACGCTGAGCAGGTTTCACCATCTCAATCTACTGGATGTGTGTTCGTGCTTGTCTTACTCATATTGTGGGGAAAATATAGTTAATCATCCAAATTTAACAGGGATGGAAGGTAACTGAGTACATTTACTGTACTTAAATATAAACCTGAGACATAGTACTTGAAGATTTTACACCATTTATCATAGAGCAAGCTTTTAAGATATACCACATCATTACAGATGGTATCGGTGGTCTTCTAACTTTTTGATGTCTTACATAAAGCTGCATATCGGGTTCACATTTCAGAAGTCTATACGGTGTTAGCAGATCCACCACATAGGGATTTGATTCTCAGCCGGTTTCATTTCAGTGTTAAATGTTCAAATGATTCAATATCACAAGTACTGCTTGAACAATCCTCCCATAAAAAGATACAGATTGCAAAAGACCTTCACACTTACACCAGTCAGTCACAACAGTATGACCACTGACAGGTGAAGAGAATAACGTCGATCATCTTGGTGTAACTGAATGTTCTGCTGGGAAACCTTGAGTCCTGACATTCATGTGGATGTTTGACATGTACCATCCACCTAAACATTGCAGGTCGAGCAGCCCCCTAACCCCCAACTTCCATGGCAACAGCAGTCCTTGATGCCAGTTGCCACCCTCAGCAGGACAATACACCCCGACACACTACAAAAACTGCTCAGGAGTGACCCGGTGAACACGACAGAGCTAAGGTGTTCCTCACTCCCCAGATCCAAATCTTATTGAACATCTGTGGGATGTGCCAGGATAAGCTTAACTGCCACCATCCCGGTGCCACAGGACATCCCCAGAGGTCCTGTGTCCATGCCTCACTGGGTCAGAGAAGTTTCAGCAGCATAAAGGAGACCAACACAATATTAGGAAGGTGGTCATAATGGTGTGGTTGTATATTTATACATCTCACATCCTGGTTGTTCCTCACAGTGACTGTTACACAGAGCTGATTCTGGTTTTTCTGTTCAGTCAACAGATTCTTCCTTCCTTCCTTCCTTCCTTCCTTCCTTCCTTCCATCATTCCATCATGTCTTCTGTCCTTCCTTTATTCCTTCAGTCATATCTTCTGTCCTTCTTTCCTTCTGTCCTTCTTTCCATCCATCCGTCCAGCCTTCCTCTTCCTTCCTTCCTTCCTTCCGTGACATCTTCTGCCTTTCCTTCCTTCTTCTTTTACGTCTATCCTTCTTTTTGTACATCTATCCATCCTCTTTCTTTCTTTCTTTCTTTCTTCCTTCAGAGACCAACAGAATGATTTTTGAAAGGAGACTTGTGACACCACTAAAGCTGTCACATGAACACAGTAAAAGAATAAAATCCATTTGTCACTGTGACACCATCGAGCCTGTAACTGTTATTACCTGCCTGCTGCTGCACTTGTCATAATTTACAGTTTGTGTTGTTGTGATTTAGTTTCGGCCTCTTCACACCAGTAGTTACACCCACTGTCACAGGAAAATGCTTCACCTGGCAGTCGGCCACACAGCTGTTGTTTCAGAGCAAACCACAGGCAGTGCCAGCCTCCACTTCCTTCTTCATCTCTTCCTCTTTCTTGCCGCTCCCTCTCATGGTGACTAGGCAGGTATAAGGCAGAGTTTAAGGTGCAGGTGTCAGGAGTGCTTGAATGGTTGTGAGGAAATTATTGTGGCTGAGAATAGCAGAGATTAGATGAGCTGTGATCCTCTCTACTGAGCCCAAAACAAAAGCAGATGCGAGACAGTCTCTCCTCCATGGGGATTCTTCATTCACATAACAATGTGATACAACAGAAAAGCAGATTATGTCACAAAAATACAGGATCATGTCATCTGCTCGTTCCGTCGTCGTCCTATGAACACATGTAGCCCCACCAAACAGATAACAGGATTACATGTTATCCTACACGCCGTGCCATCAAGTAGCCGTTGTTTTTCACGTGGTCACTTCATTCTTTGCTTCCAGGATGTTGCTCCTGGGCGGCCGCTGTGATGTTTTTTTCACAGACGGAGCATGACAGATTATTCGAGTGTTTGCAGAGCTTAAGGGAAAAACACGGACAAAGACAGAAAGACGGTTAAACAAATCCAAGGCTGACTCACCAACAGTGACAGGAACATAATTGCAGGAGTTACGCAGGGATAAGTTCATTTCAACTTCAACTTCTGGCTCCATTAAAAACAAACTGAAAGACAATGTGGACAGGATACACATACACACACACAACAAACATGAACCTGTGATTCTGTGATTTAGAGTCACAATTTATGCATTTGTCTTTTAAACAGTTGCCTCCCAGCTCAGTCTGCTGTCTGTCTTTATACAGCGTTGACACAATGAAGCAACAGCGTAATTATATTTATCACAATCTGTGTTAAATTCCCTTCAGTAAAGCAGTTAGTTCTCTATGGGGAGTGGCTGAGTGTGTTCTCTCTGCTGTCGGCGCCTTACTTCCTGCTTTGGTTTCCATCAGCTGCAATTCAATGGCATAAAATCGAGGGAGGATGTGTGCGTGAGCACTGACACACGCACACACACACACACACACACACACACACACACACACACACACACACACACACACACACACACACACACACACACACACACACACACACACACACACACACACACACACACACACACGCACGCACACAAAGTTGATTAGACACCAACGGCCTAAAATTAGGTGAGCGATTTAGGTTTTTCTTATTATATTTTAAATTGACTCAATGAAATTACTGCTGGTGAGTAAGATCTCAAATTAAATGATTGCTTCCTCATGATAAAAATAAAGATCAGGAAGTAAATCAGTCGAAGGAACAACCCGGACATTGTGCGTTCACGTCAACGCCTCTCTTCAGTCGACAGATTGTAAACAAAGGAGGGAGCTCAGCCAGCACCACTTTGACTTAATATGCATTGTACTAGAAATAGCATTTCATTATTCCCCCCTTATAGTGAAAATACATTCCAGGTGTGTCTGCAATCTAAGTGTACTGTTATGATATTGGCTTTTTACTAATATCCAATCAAATTTTAATCACAATAACGATTTTAGCTGACAACCTTTCTGTTAATGAATGTGCCAAATCTGTGTCCTAATCTGACACAAAAGACATTCATTTAAAAGAGTCTGATAATGTGACCCACTGGCATGTATTTACTCAGAATAACAATCCCAAAGTCCACTCTGATTTTATGAGAGCACCCAAATCCTCAGCCTTCCTCCCCGCTCACTAGGTTTGTTTTAACCAGAGAAGACAGCTTGTTTTGCAGACTAATGTTAGGTTAACAGACATTCAGGCCACCAACTAAGGTCTGGAAAGATAATAGTTGTTTTCTTCTAGCTTTACACTTGCTGTTATCTTTTTTTAAATGAGAAAAATCCAGCATGCAATGAACTGAAAATTGTAGAAGTGCCAAAAACTGCAGTTCTTCATGTGGCCACTAGAGGTTGCCGCTGAAAGTGAGTCAGTCCTCATAGACTCCCCATGTTGAAATGACCAACTTTGCTGCAGATATAAACATGTTTACAGCCATGTACAAAAATTGGTTTTGATCTCTGTAGCTTATTTCGACGTTCGATACAACTGTAGGGATGATAAATTGTTCTTCAACTCACCTGTTTAAATTCAGTTGAGACTTAAAGCTCTGTTTTATTCAAGGCATGACTGTTGGGAGTGGCAGCTGGGTGCCGTCACAAAACAATCCATAGCCCACCTCAGCTCCACCCATGCTCTACCTCTTCGCCGATTTTTGGATTAGCCAGAAGTTAATGCCACAGCCACCACACCAAGCTTCAGATCTGCTCTTCAGGAAACTATGGGTGGCATCACTGAGGGTTCATATACAGTCCATGATGGGAATAGGCTGATTCAGTCACTCGTAAACCTATAGAATACAGTCCAGATTGGCTGCTTTGAGTCATAGATCCACAAATTTAAAGGGTTATAAGACACCAAAACATTGCATAGCGGTTTATAATACCACGAGACAGGAATTTACAGCTCTGCAATGTTATTGTGGCCATAACTTTAGCTTTCATTTTGAATATTGCAAGCTTTGCAGTCTAAACATCCTGCTCATCGTACAAAATAAACTGCCAGGGATGTGTGCTTGCACATTTTTGAGTGACAAATGCAGTATGTTTCCCAGTGATTGTGGCAAAAGTTCTTCTAAGTTCAACTTCTGTGGTTTTTATGCCTTCTGTGTCTGTTCCCCTCTTACGTTTGTACAGAGGTGTCATTGAATAAATGAAAGTGCTGCATTTTTTCCCCTGACAGGTCTAAAAGTGTTTTATATGCAGTCTTCAGTTGTACATCTCGAGTACATCTGACTGAACAAATGCATTCACTCAAAATATTGTCTTGTAAACACAACCTCAAGTGTATATTGAAGCTTTGGGGCCTTTTCCCTCTGTTTTACAGACTATACAGAACTGTGGAGATTCTTTCTGCCAAAACACAGGCGACCTACTTTCAATATTTTATCTGAATGCAATCTGCACAGACAAACAAGAGGCAGGAAGAAAGCTTCTGCTGCTGCTTTGCTAACATGCTGCTCACACTATGAATCCAGTGTAGACACGACATTCCCTTAAAGCTGCGTTCTCTGATTTTTACCCACCAGGGGACAGAAAAACTTCACAATGGATGTGCAGTCACCAAATTTCTTCAGGCAAACATGAGCAACAGGCTTTTTTCTACAGGATGCATTTTGACATGTTAGAGCAGGAAAAGCCCACGATTAATGACAAAACAAGTTTTTTTTTTGTACTGCTTGAGTTTCAGAGTCAAACCTGAATGATCAAAACTGAAAGTGTGGGCCACAAAAAAAAACATGAACTAAAAGAGGCTTAAAAGTTAGATAGAATTGTAGAGTTAAATTTCAAAAAGTTTGAATGTGTTCATTTCAAAGATTTTCATTGGGTCAGTATATAATTGCTGGACTTTTTATAGCGTAACTGACAGGTATCATAGTTGACATTTTTGCTGTTTTCAGGCCTAAAATCAACATGGCTGCTTATAAAGAAACACCACATGACATTTTTTACAGAAAGATACTTCTAAAATATTATATATATACAATTGAGTAAGTTATTTATAAAGATATTGTAGTAAACCTGTTGACATGCCATAAATCCACACTACTTTATATTAAATAACTCAGAAAGCCTTGGAGTCTGGCCAGGCTTTTCTTCAGGAAGAAATGACATCATGTGCAGCAGGTCATGTGATCTGGAATTAACACACTTCCTTGAGAGGTGTTTTTGTAATGGGGAACTTAGTTCAAAGTGATTTCTCAGAAACAGACACAATTTGTTATTTTCCCTATAAAATCTGATATATTGCCACAAAAAATACCTGCCATGATTATCTCAGCTTAGTAAAAAGAACACAATCAAAACAATTTTTGAATAAGCTCATTTTATTGTTTTTTAGCTAATTAGAAGGTGGTTGTTATTAAATTCGGATGGTTATTTAGTTGACATTTTAATGATATCCAGTCATTTTTTATTAATAAGTGATTGTTTCCATGATTAAAAAAAAATATGGAATTTGTAAAGACATGATCATAATGAACATAAAAAACATTAATTTTCTTACTTTTAATAAAAATGTATGCAAAATATAGCCCATGGACTTCAAAAGTCCCTCAGTTATATATTGACCCAATTAATGCAGCACAATATAAGCAATTTTTCATTGGTAACGCTGTTTGTTCACAAATACAAACATCTTGTAGTATCTTGTTACTACTATATGATCCTGTATACTGCATAGTAAATGGAAATGTCTAAGATAAATATTTTTTTATTGAAGAGTGACACATTAAAATGGGCTTTGCTGTTTATGTGCAAACACTCCTAGCAGATTTCGATGGAAGTGATGAGGTCACCTGAAGATTAAAACATCAGCACTGCTTCCTGTGATGGCTTGTTGTTCTGCCTTTTAAATATAGAAAACCATAGAGACGTGTCAGTTGTCTAATTAGTCTGTATGAAGTGCTTAACTGCAGAAATGCCTCATTTGCAACTCCCAACGGGGACATATCTTTATATTATCTCTGTGCTGATGGTCTGATCAGAGTAAATCAAACCTACAATGCGCTAATGTCAAGGCCTGATTACCAGAACCAGTAAAACAAACACATAATCCCTCCTCTGCAACTCTTTTTCTGCTTTCTTTTAATTTCATTTTCTTCTCTCAGAATTACATTAAGGCAATACTCAGCGACTCCTTTGACATTTCAGATTCATCTCAGACTTAATCTGTCTGAACAGTGAAGCAGCAGCACACACTTATCCACTCAACAGAACATGAACTGATGGAGGAGTGAGGAAGGTAAGAAGGGTATTGATTTCAGATCGAAAGCTGAAGAGCACTGTTAAGAACATATTTCTGATTTCTTTTCATTGCTCTTCTAGATTTTCCTTTTGCTGTTTGTTCACGCTAACCACTGCACCCCCATTCTGTCTGTTCACAGGGTTTATCATCATCACAAGCAATAAACTATCACAGCGGAGCTTTGTTGTCTGTGTTATTTTTGGAACATAACTGAAATTCTGTTGTTACGTTTCAGACAAGAACTCAAAAGCATGACACTGAAAAACAGGCAGATTTGATTCATTTGTAGTTTACAGAGACAGTAAAGAAAAGGGAACACACAAAATCTGGGCTCAGAGGGTCAGAAGTAATCTGATCACAGTTCGGATATCAAACCGAGTCAAAAATTAATTCAGAAACTGGATTAAATGATGTAATCCAGCCTTGGTTTTGATCTGGATGAAACCTCCAGTATGTGTTCATTAAATCTTTTTTGGTAGATTGAGATACCTGTGATCCAAAAAAACCCCATCAGGATTATCCTGACTTGAGCAGAAAGGTGGATTTCAGGAACAAAATGAAGCAAAACTTTAAAACTGTTACACAACAATACACCATGTATGTAGTAAATTTATTTAGATTTTGTACTTAATTTATTTTTTCCTAAGCGGATAAAGTTGACATTAGTCTACCTATTAAGCCTTTCAGTACAGTATAGTAAATCCATCAAACAGCTGTCAATATTAAACAAGGAGGATGATGCATTTAAGATACTTACTGAACGAGAACCCAAAGTACTACATCCATAGTAAATGAAATACCGACTTGAGATCTATCCCTCTCAGAATGTTCTGTATTTTGTTAACTATTGTAACTTTTAATGACTATATACAGTGTTAGACAAAGGGAAGTTTTGACCAGAGAGAGGCCTTCGCTGAAACAGAAGAGAATCAACAAAGTCATTAGGACTCAGTCATCATGACAGGACAAAATCTGATGATAACTAAGTCAAAAGTAAAGACATTTAATATGAAACCAAACATGTTAAACTGGTGGTGCTTGAGGAAAAATTAAAGCATTACTAAAGTCTTGAGGATTCATTGTCTGAGACCCACAGAAGTCTTTTCATGTCCACTGTCCATGTTATGTCCCCGAGAACTAGGGGATGAGGGGAGTAACGAATATAAAGAAGAAACAGATACAGAGGCACGAAAACTGATTGGGTAACATCAACAAAAGAACATTTATTTATCTAAAAAGACGATTCCGACACAAAAGCACACCTCATAAGTGCAAAGCTGGTCACTCTACCCAGCTCTTTAGCCAGCAGAGACTAGTCCTTAAGCAGAACGCAAGACAACAACACCACACTCTGGCAGCTGATTCGGCCCACTGGCCACAATGCTCAAGTTGGCTCATCATTTAACCATCCTTGCTGATTGTAAGGAGCCACAGGTGCATCTAGCCACTCCCACCGGGCGTAACCTGGGAACAGAGAAAAGAGAAGAGAAAAAACACAACCTACCTTACCTACTCAAACACATCACAGAACGTAGCAGTCCACTTAAGGCAAAGAACCAGTGAAGATCAATACTGTTATTCACTTGTTTTGATTAGAAGATCAACAATGAAAATGATACAGGTGACAAATTAAAGGAAAAATGCTTTGCCACAAATAAATACAGAGTTGTTTTGATAGATCACCTGAGGGATCTCTTTCAGGATGACAATGACCCCATCCACTGAGCACGAGAGGTCACTGAATGGTCTGATGAAAACGATGTGAATCATATGCAATGGCCTCCACAGTCCACTGAGCCATTTGAATACCTATGGGAACTAAAATTTTAGACAGCGTTCTTTACCACCATCACCAAAACACCAAATGAAGGAATATGTCTTGGGAAGAATGGTGATTCATCCCTCCAGTGGAGTTCCACAGACTTGGAGAATCAACATGAAGGTGAACTGAAGCTGAAACATCTCATTGAGACACTTTTTGCTGTTTTTTCCTTTAATTGTCACCTCTCTGTAAGTGGATCCAAATCGCATCCTGCAATCATCAGATCTTACCTGATTTAAAACCTCAAACATCATCAAAACACCAAGGGAGGGAAGGAATATCTTTGGGAAGACTGGTATTTATTTGGGTCTTGCTTTTAATTTGTCACTTGTCTGTATTTCACTTCAGTTTTTTTTCCATATTCTGTCTGGTTTCATTTCATCTTCGGTTAAGATTCTGCTTTCTTCAGTACACCACACACTTCTTTCTTCTGTTCACTGGCGAGTAAACATACAGTTTGTATACAAAAAAACACAATCATATTGCACATGTATATTTACTGCCAAAACACTTTTTTATTGAAAGGCTCGAGACAAGTGAGATGATTCATGCGATTCCACCAGGAGCACAGGATGACACATGCACTTTCACAAAAACGCAGCATTTGTGTCACCGCCTACTCAGCCGTTTGCAATACTTTTTGAAACCTCAACAACATGCAAACACACGTTCTACCACTGTCTTTCACAAACACGGACAAGCGTGTGTGCCCATAAACAAGTCGTTTAATTCACAGTGAGAGCTGAGTCAGTGCTAGCAGACTCGTCTCCCACTTAGAAATATCTTCACTCATTCACTTTATGCTTTTTATTCCTGTGGAAACACACACAGGCAGTGTCAACCCTGCTCTTCTGAATGACTAAAATAAACACAATGAAACATTTTATACTGCAAATGAATGGCTGATCTTTTCATTTTTTTATGGAAACACTAAAATATGTGTTTCACGACATCAAGAATGATAAGTTTAGGAAAATAAAACTACTGTCAAAGCACCAAATATTTGGAATGAAGTGTTTGTTGCATTGCTTACTGTAATAAAATTCCTACTTGAAATAAGTCTTTCATGTGTTAATGCTTAAATGGAACTGACCTCATTCTCATATTGATAGTAGCTTTGTAGATATTAATTTGCTTGTCTGGTTAACTGTTGAAAATCTCTGACAACTTCAGTAAACTTGACAATATAAGTTAAAAAAAATGTTTTGCGTTGAGCCAACTTGATCAAAATTGGTAATACTTGATCAAATAAGCTCAATCAACATCTTTTCAATTCTCTTAGATAATCATCTCTAATCTAATTCACTTGACAGTTAGTTATATCTAATTAGTTTAAGTGCAATAAACTTGACACTTTACATTAAGTTAACTTAGTCGACACAACAAGAGTCAAGTTGAGTCAACAAATTATTTTTTACAGTGTATTTCAAGTCATTGTATATAAACGATGGTAGACAGTGATAATTTGGGAGGGCTTAATGACAGTTTTGGTTTTCTGTCATTAAATTTAAATGATTTGGGGGTGTATATGTGATACTCGTAGCACTGTAACTTACACTAAGAATACTAACAAAGACTCAGACTTGAAACATCTGCACGTCTACCATGACCCTGATGCTTCAGTGAATAGAGAGTAACAGGAGGACCATAAATGTTTTAAGTAAAGTGCATCATCCTTTGCAATAGCATCACCCAGTGGAGGTACAAGTTCATAACAAGATACGGTTCCTGTGACATGTCTTGTGTTATGTGTTGTGCCGTGATGCCTTATGAGGACAAATCAGTTGTTGAGCAGCAGAAAATAAAGAAATAGATGTTAAAGAAGCAGGAGTGGATGTGCAAAAAGTTATTAACCAATTCCTAATGACTCAAAAAAGAAAACTAATCCGATGTAAAGCATTCAGCTGAACAAACTTGAGTTTAAAATAAAATAAAAACATCAACTATAGCTGCAGGTTCACAAAAAGCTGCCAAATCCTCATTTACTCTCTATTCAGTCTTCAGTCTCACCTGCAGAAATCCTACCACTTGCCCGGGTAAATTACCCCAAACTGTGAATACGTAAGAAAAGTATTACCTGGTTCCTTCTGACATACACCTGAAAATATGGGGACATATAAGCATACATGCATGAAAATGTCAACGGAAATCCCTGTCCTATTCTTCCCTACTTCTTCTGTGCCTGACATGATCATGCAAGCCTGCCTTCATTCTCCCTTTATGATTACTATACTAATTTCCAGGCAACACAGACAGAACTGCTGGACGAAAACAGCCAAGAGAAAAACAAAGCATCAAGCTCACAGTAAATGGTGATGTCCTTCACCCATTCACACACCAGTGACAGCAGGGCTACCATGCAAGGTGATCACCTGCCACTGGAAGCAACTTCAGGTTCAATGTGTTTCAAGGAGACTTTGCATGTGAAAGAACTGAGGATTGAACCACCAACCTGGACAATTTCCTGTTCTACCATAGTCTAATTAACCAGCCAACTCCAAAGTTCATAGCAGCAGATAATAGAAAAATAAACAAGTAACACTCACATTCTCATCAATAATCAAACTCATCACTGACAATGCTTGAGAACTGGGGTAGTGAAAAAGCAGAATGTCCTCATGCATGATTCTTTCCAGTAAAAACTATCATTCTCCAGAGTGTATTGACCTTCATATTTCAGGCCTGAAGGAATCAAACCTCACATACACACACATATAAACTGCAGCAGCTCCATCTCTCTGTGTGTTGCATGCTAAGGTGCTAGTATAAACTTGTGTAGTGCATCCATCATCACATCCTGCATGATGCAACTCTTAATGTTTAGAGTGGTGTTTTTGTTTAAACTTACAGCATTTGACTTGCGGTGGTGATGTGCTATCTTTTAGTGTGGGGAGAAGGTTTGTGTAGATGTTGATGATGCCTGGCTGAAGAGCAGCTCCAGACCCCACCTGTCTGTCATCATGATAATTGACCTGGAGTTCTGGTCCTCTCCCCACCTGCCTTCCTGGCTGATTGGATCACCACCCAGTTCTTCCCTCTAATCAGACTGCAGCAATTCGAACACCAGTGTATAAAGCTTGAGCAAAACTACCAGTACTGGTGGCTGTGATTTAACATACACCTATGTGCCTCTTGTATGTTTTGTGATTAGGGAGAACATGCAAACTCCTTGCAGAAAGATCCAGGGATCTTCTAGCTGAAAGGCGAAGATGCTAATCACCAAGCCGCCGTGCAGCCCTTGTTATCACCTCTTTTTTTAGTGAATTATCTCACTAAGGAATAAATGACTTTACCAAACCAAGAACATCTGTTTTTTTTACGATCTTCACTTTGCCCGAGCAGAGCTGGGATGTAACATCACTAAATATCAAACTGAATCTGTATTTTGGCGTAGTACATGAGAAAATGCAAGTACTAAAGCACACATTAAAAGCACGGCGTCATCATGTAGGTCCTCGTTGCCCCATTAAAACAATCAGCCATGAACACGATAGTTTTCAGTGGTGTCTGCTGGCATGAAGACATGAGCAGCAGATCCTTTGGGTGCTGTGGGCTGCAGTGTGAGGCCTCTGTGGATCAGACTTGTTCTATGAATGCTTTATGGGATGGGATCTGGAGAGTTGACAGGCCTTGTCACACCATGTCAATATTTCTAAAGCTGTTCCTGAGCAGTTTTTTTGGTGAGGTGGGAGCATAGTCCAGCTGGAGGAGGGAGGCCTCTGCTCTCTGAGAGCCATGAGAGGTGTGCTTGGTCTGCAGCAATGTAAAGATAGATGGTACCTGTCAAAGTAACATCCACGTGAATGCCAGGACACGGTGTCGCTCATCAGGACATGGCACTGTAATGATGACAGATGATCACTGTCACTCACTTCACCTGTTAGAGGCTTTAATGCTTTAATGGCAGCTCTGCATATTTCACATGTTGCCCCCTTTCTAATGTAAAATAAATCATCTGAAAGGTTCCTCTAGCTGTTTGACAGCATGTAGGCCTTTTGTCAGTATGAAATGTACATTTTTTAACACACTTCACAAACTGAAAATATACTCTAAAATGTAAAATGTGTTTCTTTTATCACATTGTTCCTTGCATGCATGCATATATATTATAATATCAGGCACAGATTGTTATAAGACAGACCTACTGTAAAAGAGAAAACACTATTTTTTTCTCTCTCTCAGTCCTATGGCATATATCTTTTCTTACCCAGAAGCAGAACAAAAAAAAATCAGTCAATCAAACCATCCTGCCAGTGTTCTGTGGAGTCTTGATGTGCACACTTCAGTGAACACAGACTTGATAGATGCATGGTTGTGATGTGTTGCTCATGATGTCTGCAGGTTCTTGGCTCAAAGTGCCTGTTAAAAGCAGATTTGCATAAAGAGAAACAATGATTACCAAGTCTGGATCTACAGCAGGGGCTGACTGATCATTATACCCAGTCTCTGCTCAGACTTCAGGACTCCTTAATGTACACCCGATGATCTCAAAAAAGACTGGGTTGAACATTTCAGTTCTGAACCTTTGTCTGGTGTCAAAGTCCTAACATGAGTAACATCTTTAAAACAGAGACACTTGCTTTATTATCACCAACACCTGACATATTATTGCATCCGTAGTTGGTTTTTAACTCCTTAACTTTCATTTAACTTTCATTTTCATCTTATCTCTCACAAACTGACAGAATCAGCTTTATTCAGCTTGTTGTTAAATCTATATTATGTTTAGAGAGAGACAAACACAAGCTTTTATGGAGATCCATCTTTTTCTCCTTTGATCACTGATTTGTATTTTTGCACTTGAGCCCAATTGTCTCTGTTAGGAATGACTCCACTGTGTTTTTTTGGATTCAAATTGCTGTGTGTATTGTCATCACATGTTGTGCATCATTTTGAACTGATTTAGTCACATTGCATCTTTGGCATCTTTGGAAACTTTGGGATCAGCAGAACAATTTGAAACAGTTTTCAGCTTTTCTTTTGTGGATTTGAGCAAGACTTGTATGCACAGATGTTAAAATAAGACAGCAACGGCAAAAAAAATCAACAGATAAAAATTAAAATTCTCTGCAATACAGCTGAAATTTACCTGAAATTTGTCTCCTTTAAAATGCCTGAAACAAACTAACAAGTATGAGTGTATATGGACCAGTTATTAAACAAACCATTGAGCATAGTTTTAAAAACTCTGGCGATTACAATCCAATTGATGTTTGTGTATATAACTGGAAAATGCTAAGAGTGAGCAAAAATGATAATGGTTTAATTTTTAAATTTTTTCATTTTGTGGGGGTTTTATTGTGAAAGATCTATCAGCTGCAAGGTCGTATCTGTTATATCTGCATGGAATTTTATGACAATATTCATGCTGGAATGACAGCTTACCAATTCCTGTGACCCCATGACCTTCCCTGTAGCGCCACCTGTAGGCTTTGCAGGGCAACTACTCTTGTTGAGAAGGTATTTGAAATGCATTCATGACAGATTAATAAGAAACTGGCATGCATGCATGTGGATCTTAGAGGTGAGACGGATTTGATAACACATAATTATTATAATACACAGAGTTTAGACTTGAATTTGCTCACTGAGATACGTTTCTAACGGCGTGCAAACTCAGTTTTAAGCCAGTCCGATTTTCTTTTGAATCTTTCTGTCAGCTCAAGAGCAGATTATTTCAGGCAAATAAAGATCAGTGCAGTGACACACAAAAAGCACTTCTTAAGATCTTAAATTGAGATTGGCTTAGAGGAAAGGAAAGTTATTTTTTAGGAGCTGAAATTGAGAGGAATGAGAAAATCGTTCAGCTCTCATATTGGCGTTACATTGAGCTCAGTAGGTCTTAGTTAGAATTTTCTTTTCCTCTTGGATGCATTTGTTATTCAGAAAAGAGGAGAAAATCAAAAAGGCGAGATGATGAGCAGATCGAACCAGCTCAAATGTTCACAGTGGGGGAAAAAGAGCATGAGAATAAATCAACTCAGTAGAAGCATGATTATGATATATTTGAAAAATGCTGGAAAAATATGTAAAAAAGCATCATATTTAATCTTTTTCTTTTCTGTGTTCATTTGTACAAGCAAATTGCTTGATTTAAATTTATGCTGACCTCATGCAATAACAGAAGTCAGTGTAAATGACAGACTAAAGCAGATAGAAGAACCAAAAAGTACTGAAGACAAGCAATAAAATAAGTGGTTTTGTATTTGATTTCTATAGAGTGACCTCCGTATTAAATGGTGTATTTAAACTGAGCGCTACTGCATTACAGTAAATACACGAGAGCTGGTAGAATATGAAAGTTCATGAAAATGTCAAGGAGCCTTTTACACAAACAAGTGTGTATACAAGTAGAAAACATAAACACACTTTAACTATATTCATCTTTTCAATGGTTTATCCATTAAACTTCTCAAACAATGAGGCAGATGAGTCATGGCTGTGTGAATGAGTCCAATGTTGTGAAGATTTTATAGAATAAAAACATCTTGTTAAGGCAGAAGGAGTCACAAGCAGCCTACACAACTATTAACTGTTAATATATAGATAAATAAAACTATAATGCAGTATATGTGTGGCAGGAAAAGGCTACCAGTGCTTCCTAATAATCATGATTATGTTTCTTTTATTCATAAAACAGTGTTGTAGAAATGCTATGTACAAGAAACACATTTTTCAGTTTTTGGCATCAATTTAAATTTAGATAATCATGTTTTAACCTTGATTTAGAAGCGGCACTACTTCATGATGATAGTAAAACGTGATCATAAAGAAAAGAGAATGACGTGTGCTATGGTTCTAATATTCATTGTAAAAGTACATCAGATGCTGCTGGTCATCTTCTGCTCATATTCATTTATCATTGATGTGAAAAAGACGCCTCCTGTACATTTGAAAACGTGACATTTTCCCAAACCAAAGACACTGAAAAAGGACAGAAAACTAACTCCTGTCTGTGAAGATGGTGACTCAGCAGGGATGATATATTAGAAAATTTGATCTAGAGGAGAATGAATACTTGAAAGCAATAAAGAGTACCTGAGGGCCTTAATGCATTATATTCCATTGCCTGAATTGAAAAAAAAAGACATTTTCACATAAAACGAAGCCAAAAAAGCATAAAGTGGTGCATACATATTCACAAGAAAGAAAGAAACTCCGGGTTAGATGCTTCAGATCTCCTTCGAAGAGGACTCCCACGCTCCTGCTTGATAAGTCTCTTCCAAAATGTTCAAATAGAATCTAGATGCACAATCTGACAGATACTCTTGTTTTTACAACAGAGGAAGAAATCTCCTGATGAAGAAGGTGAAGAATCATTAGTACAGATCCTCAGTCATCCATGTCACAGTAAGAGTTTCTGCAGAAAATGAATGAACTTCCATCTCTCATCCAGGTGGAGCTGAAGAAGCCTCTTAGATAAAAGGAGAAATGTCTTCAAGCACCATAAAGAGAAACCCAGCTGCCTTCTGCTGAGGCTCTTGGGATGAAGGTGAAGAACTCTTGAGACAGTTAAAACACTCATGGAAGCAGAAGGATCCTTTGAGCGGTAGGACATGATAATGTCATGAGTTCAGCCTCCGTTGTCCATACAGCTACTGCAAGGCTGCATCAGAAACGTGAATAGAAATCTATGGGAGAATTCAGTAACACCAAACAAAATGATCCAAAAAGCCAATCCTGTCTTTTATCACAGTCAAACCAGGAAACATCCAACCAATTGTGTTGTCGTACTGATGCAAATATGGTGTCATCAAACTGCGTAAACGTAGTCAAAGTAGTGGTACTTTATTTAAACGTGGGAAAAAGTTGCCAGATTTTCAAGCTGTTGTGACTCTAGACTTGCATCATCTGTTTTCTTCAATTTTAAAGAAGAGGAACAAACTGCAAGTCTAATGACAAAATCGCTGTCAAACTGCCAGACTTTCCCTAACATGAGAATACTGCAATGCAAACTGATGATTTGAGAGGAATCAAATAATTTAGGTACATTTGACTTAAACCAGTGGGATTAATATAACTTGTTAGCTTAATCTGGATCAGTTTAATTCAACTGTGTGTTACCAGTTGAAGCAGTTCATTTAAATTGGTCTAACAGCTCTGCTTTTTCACTGTATAACTTGGCAGTGTGGATGCAAACATGCTGGCTTATCATAAGACTAAACGTGCCTTAATCTGGTGACATAAACAAAACAAACACGCTCATAAGTACAGACACAAGGAAAAAGGGCTACCTTTAATATTTCAGAACAAATAAAACTACATTTTATGAACTGCAAATTTTCCTATTCTAAGGAGTCATGACAAAAAAAATCCACATTAACCTTGATCTGGTTGACTTATCTTCAGTGTTGCAGAAGAATAAAGTGTTGAATATTTCACAAATGTATGATAGCAGCGCTTTTATTATTTAACATAATATATTTTATTGAGTAAAATAAGGCTTCAAAACACCTATAGTTTCATATTTCACAAGCACTATTTCATTATAATGTGTAATCCTCTGTATGACCTCAGAATTATTGACAATAGATAAGATAAGATAAGATAAGATAAGATAAGATAAGATAAGATAAGATAAGATAAGATAAGATAAGATAAGATAAGATAAGATAAGATAAGATAAGATAAGATAAGATAAGATAAGATAAGATAAGATAAGATAAGATAAGATAAGATAAGATAAGATAAGATAAGATAAGATAAGATAAGATAAGATAAGATAAGATAAGATTTACTGGGGACATATAGAGAACATAACTAGAAAATAAAAATAAACTAAAAAATAAACACAAATATATGTTGTACAGATTCTTCCTTATGTGGCTAAAAGAGACATAATGAGAGTATTTCTACACATGGTACCATTAGCAAGTTATTTTTCTGTTTTAAGACAATGTCTGCCAAGTAGAGGGGCAAACTGAAATATTGCAGATACCTTTAAATGTGGAAAATAATAATATTGCACATATCTATATAATGAAAAACAATGAATATGCACAGATTCTTCCACAAGTAGAAATACTGATGTTGCACAGATAAAACCTGTTTTGCACAGATTCTTTTGTAGGTTGAAAATACTGATATTGCAGAGATTACTGCACATGCAGAAGTCATTTAGATTTGACACAGTTTTATAAAAGTCCAAACTAATGATAATACACATGGCCTGTTATTATGTTTTTTGCATTTATTCTCATGTTATGTGATTTAATTTCTTTAATCCACATCTGGGAGAACAATTTCCTTTAAGTTAACCCTCATGTCGTCCTGTGGGTCAAATTGACCCATTTTAAAGTTTGAAAATGTGGGAAAATATATATATATTTTCACAGTGAAAACTTCCACATCTTGAGCATTTTTTGGAGAATTTTTGAACATTTTTTGGTGGAAAAAAGAAAGGTTAAAAAAATGTTTCTTTAAGAACATTCAGAAAAAAAATCAACCTAAATCCAGCGATTTCGCTGGATTTTGGTTGATTTTTTTCTGAATGTTCTTAAAGAAAATATCAGAAGTTTTACTGATAAATATGGAATCACTTTAGATATTTTTAGGATTTTTTTTCAAGATTTTTATTCATTTTTTAAAAATTTATTTATTTATTTTATTTTTATTTCTTGCCAAATTGGGGGATTTTTGTAAAAATAAAACTTAAGGGAAACTTTTAAGGAATTTTTGGAATTTTCTTCCTGAAGATTTTGCAAATTTTTTATAAATTTGGGGCATTTGTTTTGCTAAATTTTTGGATTTTTTTTCAGAGAAAGGAACAATATTTATGGGGACAACAGAAGGGTTAAATAAAGTTTTCTTTAATGTTATCTTATGGTGGATTTTACCAGCAGTTTGGCTGCAGGTGCGGCTTGTGGCCACTAGGTGTCGCCCGGAGACCGCTGATGTTACCCAGTGGACACCAGGTGGTGGATTAACAGGCTTTAGAGCCGACAGTGGCGCTGTGTAGCTAAGCCTGCTATACTGTATGCGTACTTCTGGCCTGCACAGGCCCACACAGCAAACTGATCAACAGCTGAGCGCAGCCACGAGGCACCGCAACTGTTTCTGCATAGTTTCCCTCCTTCTTCCTGCCGCTCAGCTCCACGATCCACTGCAACATGAACAGGACAGTTCACTGGAGTGGAAACATTCACCATTTTTAACTGCTGCAACTGGAGGCTCTCAGTGCGCACAGAAACAGTGGGGAAATAATAACCAGCAGTGACAGCAGCTTGCAGCTGTCAAGTATTTGGTAATTGTATATGCTCGCCTCAAGATAGCTCTGAATGTAGCTTTTCTAGTTCCACACAAACAGACAACACATCTGATTAAAAGATTGAGGGAATTTCAATGCTGCTGCTCTCAGCCGCTGGAGTGAAATGGTGTGAGGACTGATCAGGGACAGCAGGAGGCTGTGTCACCTTCAGGGACTGTCTGGGCTTTATCAGAGCGGTGCAGAGGTCAGCTGCTGCCCTGTGTCTGCCTGTCCTCCAGCCTGGTGATACCAAGGCTCGTTCACCACACCAAGGCTGATCTTGGAGCTCAGGCTGAGCAGATATGCAGCACAGTAGGAGACACATCCTTGTAATTTACACCACAGGTCAGAGTCGTGTCTGTGCTGCTCTGTGAATGCTTGTGTATGCTCAGGCTGGCAGTTGGTAACCCCCTCCTCCTCCTGTCTCAATGAGCCCTCTCCCATGGGGGGAAACTGTGCTGCTGAGACCAGGATGTACGTACAGTGTATGTGTGGCTTTTAGGTCTGGCCAGCAGTGGTTTATACACATCAGCCATATTCTTATGTCACTGGGTTTTCAAAGCACATAATCCTTCTTATATAAATGGTCTTTTTTTTTTTTTTTTTTTTTTACCCTGGATGGGACCTAGAGAGTACGTGAGAGATGAAGCAGCTGTATCTAAATAAAACAGGAAGAGTCAGTGATGCATGTTGGCATGCAGAGCAGCCAATAATGCTACAACTTTCAGCGTACCTCCACCATGGCAGAGAGCCTCACACTGCACAGCTTGTTTGCATACAACCACAGTGGGCTAAAACGCCCAGGATGCACAAACAGTTGTGGTGATGAGTCATTCTTCTGAGGAACAGATTATCAAGGCCACAGTCGTTAGATGCTTTCCCGCTCTGTTTAATTGTCTCCGGGCATCATCATGTCAACTCAGTTTCTCTTTACCCAGCAGAGAAGCAATGCACATAAATACACAAGTCTCACCTCTGAAACATAAAAAAAGAGTGAGTCTTAGGTTTAAAACATTCACTGAGCAGCCTTATAGCTGTGTTTCGCCAAGCAGCTCTAGACTGTTGAATATTTAATTATCTACATTTTAATTGACGGTCACACTGATTTTAGCGGAACTGACATGCAGCAAACAGGTTTCTTTTCATAGAGCTGCTGTTTATCCTGCTTATCTTTCTACTGCTTTTCCAGATCAACCACATTTTACAGTTTTTACCCAGAGGAATTGTGCATTCTTAACAAATCCATCTGTCTTGCAAAAAAGCAACAATTTGGACCCATTTATTCTAATGTGAATAAATCCTGCAGGAAAATGAGCTACACTTTTAAAGATTTTTCCCTGAAATACAACACAAAAACAATTTATTTAAAAAAAAATTGTTTATTGACATCAGAAGCAATTTAAATTTCAACAATAAACAAGGCGTTTTTTTTTCTTATTTTTGCTATTACAGTGGTACATAAAGATCAGTAAAACTGTGATAGGTCAATTTGATAACATGTCATTTAAAATAAAAACACACAGGTAAAGGAAAAAAAAAGGAAGAAACACTCGGATCTAACTCAGAAATTTTTTATGTGCTGTGCACCTCTAGCTAAGGTAAATACTGTAAGCCCACCCCTTTACACTGTACCAGGCAGGATAGTGGTCTAGGAACTACCACTGGAAAAATAAGACTGGCAGAAAGATACAGACACGATACTTGTGTAGTGTTAACTATACAAAAAGGAGAAAAAAACTGTACAGCATAAAAACAACTGATATACACAGCCTTTTTTGTTGTTTTTTTTTTTTTACCCCTTGGATACTAATGTATTTTCTTTCAGTAAGTGAAGTGTGTACAAGGGGGTTAAATGCTTTTTAAACAAGAAAATGACCACTATATATGTCACTCATCATCTACTCATCATCATCCTCATCATCATCATCCTCCTCTTCCTCGTCATCTTCGTCATCATCGTCGTCGTCATCATCCTTTTTCTCTGCCTTAGCAGGGGCTTTTGCAGGTGCTCCGCCACCTGTTTTGCCCTTAGCACGATAGGCTGCAACGTCCTGCAAAACAAGGGAATGAAAACATGTTGAGCTGATGCCGAGACACAAAACGGCCATTTCTAAGTAATTTGTTACCGACTGATACAACAGATCTTCTCTTTACCTTCTCGTACTTCTCCTTCAGTTTAGATGCCTTCTTCTCATAGGGCTGCTTGTCCTCTGCAGCGGTGCTGTTCCACATCTCTCCAAGCCTCTTGGCAACATCTCCGATTGACAGTCCAGGGCTCTCACCTTTCACCTTGGGGCGGAACTCTGAGCAGAAGATGAAGAAGGCAGATCTGGGGGAGAAAAAAAAAGTGAGAAAAAGATTGAGCGTGTCATTTACACAACACAACATGACTCAGCTGCACATGGTTCAGATTAGTTTTGTTCAGAGAGACTTCTTCTCTTTAAGGGACTACAAATCACACCGTTGACTTGCAGTACTTACGGAGGTCTCTTGGGGGCATTAGGGTCCTTGTACTTCTTCTTCTTGCCTCCCCTTGCTGGAACGTAGTGCATCATCTCCCGCTCATAGCGTGCCTTGTCCTGCCTGGCCAGGTCCTCAAATTTGCCCTTCTCCTTGGCAGACATTGTCTTAAAAAACAGAAAGGTAACTTGTTAAATGGTACCATCTGCAGCAATACTCTCCCTACTTAAGTATTATTTCTCTTTTAGCATCATCATCATCATAATCCTACTTATTGCAGAACAGTGCACCTGTCTAATTGTTATCAAAAGCTGTTGAAAAAATTCAAACATTGTGTAGCTGAACTGTCCTGATGTACACCAGTAAAACTTGCAATTATCTATTTGCGCGTACACAATGAGGTTTGTACAACCATCATTTTGTACTACCTTCCATCGCTCAGAGCACTTCTTGGAGAACTCGGCAAAGTTAACACTAGCATCAGGGTGTTTCTTCTTGTGCTCCTCCCGGCAGGTCTGGACAAAATATGCATAGGAGGACATCTTCCCCTTCGGCTTGGTTGAATCTTTCCCCATCCTGATGGCAGTATCTAAAAAATAAAGGTTTTGAATGTAGATTAACTGTGGATATTTAAGCATATTTTGAATTATAGAATGATGTCATGAAATATCAAATACCAAAAGTGGAGTTCTAAATATGTAAATCTAAAATTAAATCGTCTTAAACCATATAAGGGAGTAGTATATATATTAGTGTCTTGTGTTCTTACACGCCTCCCTATCATACTCCTCTGCCAGACAATGAGGATGTGTTTTATTTCTCTCTATTGACCCATAGTAGCACTATTTAAGTCACCCGCCCTCGCTGCTGTCAAACTGTACTAAGTTAGGACCAGTTAACAATCCACTAAGATAAAAACCGCCCAGCACGGACGGAGCTGATCCGATGAAAATTACTTTATTTATTGATGCAATCTGTACCGTGGCCTTTACATAAAACTCACTGGTCCGCGGTCAGCTCCCATTACTTAAAAGCGAATAAACACAACGCGACGGATTCGAGTGGAGAAAAATCCCACCAACATCCACAAATATGTGTTTTCTTTGCAGCCACACAACGTTCAGGTCCGTTTCACTGCGATACGAAACTGCAAAAGTTTCCTAAGTTCAGCTGCATAACATAAACCTCGACCTCCTGTGGGACTATAACAGTGGACAGCTTGAAAAACAAAAAAATGGTTTTGCAAATATAAATACATATATATTCATGTCCTCAAACCTCATCTGCAACAAGAACAGGGCGTCTGGAAACAATCAGTTTTATTCGTGTCCATGTTTTCACCCAATAAACAACTTTGACAGAAAAAAGACACAAATTACACAAAAAGACGTATTTATTGAAAATATAACACTCAAAACTGCGACTCGACGTGATTTAACACTCGTCTGATATAAGTCTTCATTTTCCCTTATTCTGTGAAAAAAATCAGCGAGATCCGTAAATGTGTTTAAAAGTGCTATTTTCTGCTGTACATTTTTCCTATTAAATGCTACTGTAACTCCCAAGTAAGCTGCGTCGAGCGAAGTAGTAATGGCGCATAGGCTCTCGTTGAGGAAAAGGAGGTCAACAACGACGGCAATATTTCTTCTTCCATTTTGTGAGAATGCCTTCTTCATGAAAGAAAGTCCCCCTCAAATGTCTCCTCCCGCCTCCCAGTTCGCTTTGCAACACGACAAATATGTCTAGAAAGCCGGCGATCTTGACAAAATATTTCCCCGATTGATTCCTATTGCACTAGCCGCCTTGTATAGTAATACATTGGGTCTGTACTGTGTCTATGAGCGGGCTGTGCTACTGCCTTGGTTTCTATGAGCTCCTAATGGCCGCTCGTCTTCATCCACTAACATGGAGAATATGGCTCCTTCTCTTTGTGTCAACGCACAGCCATTGCACTGCATGCAATAGAGGGCAGAGCGACCGCGGCGACCACTTCATTTCAAGACCCGATTTAAACGTCTTCCGAGCGTCGGAAAAATACCCCGGTGGCGTCGTTCGAATGGCGAAGGATTGAACTTTCTTTTGCCGTCGTTACATCGCATAGTTATGAGTTTGTTTCGCGAGAAAACACGGTTAGAAAAAGTTGAAGTGAACTGCGCCTCTGTCACTGGCTTCCCATTTGCCTCGCTGCCTTGTTTCCTATGCGAATACAGTCAGCCATTACAGTAAAGCGCAGATCGTGAGGTAATTTTTTCGCCGTCTTGTCGGCTCAACTGTGGCAAACAAACATATGGACGGGCATATTTTCACACGGTGGTTCTTTTTCTTGTGTTTTTACTAATTTTAATGGAAGTATCCGGACCCGCACGCTCCCCAGCCTTCACATGACAGGCATTCAGCTTCGCAATGCACTGCAATGCCAATGGCTAGCTAACGGTGAGTCTTCTACCATTGTCGCTAACGGTGTTGTCCGCTAGACATTCCTGAATTTTTGCGCGATAACTAGCGTTTGGTTCGACTCCATTTTGTAAAAACGACACGACAGCAATATTCAAAATTATTCGTATTTAGCAAAATCGACGTTTTTCGTCGAATTTCGTCAAGGCTAATATTCATTTCTTCCTTTTTACAGAGCGTCTGGTCCACACTCCCAGGCAGAGTAATGTAACGTTACCTGCTTAGCGCCGGCGATTTTTTGTTGTTTTTAACGCTCAACGGCGACAAAATATTTCGCAAGCAGAAAAAGATTCAACATTGGACAATGGCGAACGCGTATCTAGGATATTTGTGAATGTTATCGTCGTTCTCGCCGTAACGGACACTTAAAATGTTCGTGTGTGCGATACTTACCTAGTGACTATCGCTGGACCTCAATGCTCTGCAATGGCTGTGTATGAGGCAGCACAGGCGATACGCGGTGTCTTCAGTCTTCAGCTCTCTAACATTACTCTCGGCGGGGCTCGCACGCCATTGGCCAGCGCCCGGTCTGGCGCTCCTGTGATTGGCCGGAGGCTTTTCATTGTCCTAATAGAAGACGAGGTCCCATTGGCTGGCTTTTGTGAAACGTCACTGAAGTTTTGCGAGGCGCGTGGATACAAAAATATTTCTGTCCGAGCATGCTGGAGCTGGTAGTAGTGTAGTGTGTTTGCCATAGTATTGAATTCACTACGTTGAGCACAGTGTACAGTAGGCAAGTTAAATGAATGAGACAACGTGGAGCGCTTGCAGTCAGCGAACCGGGCAGCCGTGAGACGTCGTGCGGTCGTGTCGGACGTACTCTCCGTCTCCTCATCCACCGCCTCCATTGTACATTCCCCTCAATGCACGTGAGCTTATTTGCAAAATTATGCCTTTGAAAATGCACATAGAGAACATCGCGTGCTCGCATGCAAGAGACGCAAGAAGCGATTGCTCATCCCGTGCGTGATGGATGCGCACTGGATATGAATTTTTTGCAGGATTTGGCACCTAGATGAAGGGAAAACACAATAGCAATTCAGTTTAATGGTGTCCCCTTTGATTACTGTGTGGTGTAACAGTGTGATGCTAATTTCCATTTTTAGCCCATTATTGATAGAAAGTAACCCCACTGACTGCACCAGACACAGTTTTCTTATTCTCTTTGACAAGTATACATAATAATTACTTACAGTAGGCACTCATTGAATGCTATTGGCTATGTTTACTTATGACACTGCATTCAAATTAAGATAACAATTTAGCAGCATATCGCAAATCATGATGACTACAATCAATGGGTGAATGACCTCCAGACTGTTCATTTTTAGCACTGCACAATAGGTTTTTTTTTTGCCTGATACTTAAAGGATTCATATACAGTAACAGATTGAAAGATGATAGTGTACTCATCCCTAATTAAGACAGGCTTAAGGAGATCAAACAGCGACTGTTCAGTTTCAAACAAACCTTGTGAATAAAGCAGCCTATAGTTAGTTGGAGCAAATCTGACAGTAGTTTCAGCGTATAGGAAATAAATTTTTGCAATGAGGTATAGCAATGTTTTGCTTGTGGGACTATTGTTTCTATTCAAACCTTGCTACTTTAATTGCAGGCCCAAGCTATAACAGATCTGTATGATAGCCGCATACAGAAGTCATTGGCTCTTTACTCCCAATCTCAGGCATATTCTCCTGTGTAATGAAACTGTTAAAGCCTTATATTACAATGTACATAAATAGGAAAATGTTGACAGTCAGGAGTCCATTCATTTTAATGCACCTCACAGTATCCAGTCACATTATATTAACAGATCTTGGATATGAGACTTTTAATCCACTTTTTATATATGCATGTTTTTTAATGTCCAGCTTAGCTAATACTTTCCTATCAGTATCTCCCTACATTATAATTTCATACAGATTACCATGCAGAAAATAGAATAAAGCTCACCACACAAGTTTTTTTTCACCCTTTTTCACATTAAAATTAAGCTGTTAGAAATTGCACAGCACTAAAACCACATTTCGCTTTGCTGATGTTATGCAGTTGAATAATTTGGTTCATTAGCTCAGTCAAGAGGTGTCAAGAGGTCATGTAACTGTACTTATATTTGTTTGTTTGTCAACAGATCTTGAAAAGTAAGGTTACAAAGGCATGGAATTCACTGAGCACGTTTGTGCTATTAAAATACAATCTGATGAGTCTGATGACCCTGTGATCTTGCTCTAGCGCCACCATCAGGCAAGGATTGGAATTTATTTGAGTGTGTCCATCATAAAAACTGTGTCTTTATGGTATATCCTGACTTGTAACTCACACTGGCACAGAACCTGCAGGCTACTGTTTAAGTGAGTATAATTGAGTGTACCCAGTGGTTCTAAAATGTTTATTATCTTTTTTGGGTAGAATTAAGCACAAACATCTGCTGCCAAAATTCTTATTTTGTGGACCTAAAATGCACATTTTTGTGACCTTGTAACCTCATCTCTAGCGCCACCATTAGGCAGAATTTCCAGCAATAAACAGAGGAGTAATTAGCATCTATTGCAGAATGTAACCTGCTAAAAATGTCAGTTCTATGAATACAGATTGTGAAAGAGGCCTTTCCTAAGACGACTTGCTTATTTTGCACAAACTTTAGGGAACATGATGTGATTTGACTTTAAAGGCATGTCTGTGTGTTTAAATGTGGATAGTGGGGGTGGGGTCATGACAATAAGAAAAATGTGCACCGTCTATTAGTATTTGCCAAACATAGTCATATGACCACTGTAGATAATCTAATAATCATGTGTGCTTAAAAAGTATCAATGTTTTCTGTATGCCTTTCATGTGGAAATCTATTAAACACCCTTCTTCTTCGCAGCTTATAGAGAAACAAAGAAAAATGGCTGACACAGAGTTTATTCTTATCCTTGAATTAAGAATGGGAAGGGTGAACTGTTTCCAAATGCCAATCACAACCCAGACTCAGGCCACATGTCTGCCTGTGATGCTGCCTGTCTGTGTCTCATTTTTGCATCAGGAGATGCCATGGCAGAAAGCTATAGCCTGCTCATGAGGCTAGGAGGCGGCCAGTTTATGCATTCTAATGAGCGCTCCCTGGGAAAAATATGCAAATTCATTTTGTCATCAAGAGGAAAATAGAGGACAGGAGAGCAGCAGATACAGGAGGGGCTTAAGGGAGGAGGGCACATGCAAGAGGCGGGCCTGGGTGGGGGGAGATGTGTGTGCGTGCACGTCTGTGAATGTGAGTGGGTTGGAGTGTAGAAGAGCATGGGGTGTGAGCGCTGTGATGGCTGAAGTATTAGAACCAAAGTGAGGGACATATGCAAACCCAATACCACCCCCACCCAGTCATCCACCCCCTCTACTACTCAAAAAGCCCCCAGACAACAGGCCTACCAAAACAAATATGTAATAAACAGTCAGCCTCAGCTACAGAACCAGATAAGTCAAGTTCAGAGTGGATATGGGGAGAATTTATAGCTAGAGGCAATCTCAGTTGTGAAATCAATCACTGTATTGTTTTAATCTCTAGGAAGGGTATTTTTTTAATTATTGTTCTTTTGGTTATCGATTATTTTATGTTATTTTTTTGCATCTTGACAAATATAAAAGGTGTTCTATTTCACGTTAATTGAAAAATAGTCACAGCAGGGCATTTTGACTTGTACAATGCCTTTACTAATATGAGGTAAATGATAATCTGATGAAAGTACAACCACCACCACTACTACTATTATTATCACTACTACTACTGTACTAATAATAATTATTGGAATGTTACTTATATTGAAATTTAACATGTTCATTTCACTTTCAGAATTATAATATATAAGGTTTTTATTTACCTAACAAAAACAATGGCATAGAATGTAAAAAAGGGACTCAGAACTGTAACTGTTGAGTGATATTTTTAAAAAATGCTTCTGTAACTACATGCGACGGCTTTTTTTTAAACGCGTCAGTGTTCCTGTCCTCGCACCGGTTAGCGCTGGTTTGATGGGCTGTGCCGTACTAATCTGCAGCACCAACATGAACAATAAGTTGAGCTCAGGCAGTTGCAGTTCACTGGAATTACCGAGCGGGGGCCGGCGGAACCATCTGTCAGATACGGGGAACACATAGGCTGCTGCACAACCGGCGGCGGCCGGAAAGAGAACGTTTCTGACACGAACTCACAAAAGGATGCACATGGAGTCGCTCTACAGGCGGACGGGGATTCATAAATACAACTCTGCGTGGATGGATTTCCCTCCTCAGCGACGTAGTGACGAATTTAATTTAACTTTGGTGTCAGTAAGTGTAAAATTATTTACGAAAACTGAAAGTAAGAATCAGAAAAGACTTAAATTATTGCCCGGGCTCAGGCTAATCGTATAGCATGCTAGCACCAGGTGAACAGGCTGATGGTTCTGTCAGTGCATGCTGTCTCGGACTTTATCTCAATTGTTTCGCAAAAGCTCCCAAACACTCGGCAATTTTCAAAGCCATACATTAATGAATTGGCTCGCGAACGTGAAATAGGCATTTTCTTCATCACGTTACCTCCTGAATTGAGTAAAAGATGAGACGATTAATTCTCTAGCGTGTTTAAATTTGGGGGTGTCAGTTCACTCAGTATTTACAGGTTTTGGATTTTCCCTTAGTTTACAATAAATGAAAGCTAATCCTAATACAAGTCGTTTTTATTATGCATCACAAAACATTTTGTGTGCTGTTGTCACAATTAAGAGCATGGGCTAAAATGGCAAAGTGTAGGTGTGCTGAAGCTCCCACGTGTGAGTCTGTAAAGAAATGTTTTTTTTTAAGGTAGTGTGATCTCAAGGGACTTATTTGCCAGCAGTCTTGATTTATTTCCTTCTGTATAACTGTTGCTAACAAAAATTTGCATTTCGAAATAATACACAATATTATGCTATATCGTTTGCTGTCTTAGCTTGCCAAGATTAAATATGTCAATAAACTCTAATCTTTGAACGCAGTGTTAAGTAAATCTTGTATCATATACAGCTTTGGGAATCATTATTAGACTTGTTATTAGGCCTTTGAGATTGATAATGTTTGATTAGTTTGATTAGTTTGAATTTTATCAGTGCCTGAACACATAGATTCTAAAAGCCATGAGCAAAGTCTTACAATAATTCAATCCATACATAAATGTTTAAAAATATATTGTATTATAAATGTAAAAATGGCAAAATTCACACTAAATGGCTGAACACATTTTTGAGTCGACATTATTTTGTGCATAAACTGTCAATAGATAATCCAAACTAAATTATCAGTCAGCAACACCTAAAAGAATGAGATGATCAGATGATGGATAAAAAAAGAGTATATGAGAATTGCAAAGGGAGAGGCAGAAAACTTGTCACAGTGGTCAAAAATGTATTTACAAAGCTGTATATTCATAAGCTGTAGTGTAATGATTTATAAATTAGTTGACTGGATGTCAACTATTGCATCAATTGGAAACTGTTGCCAATTATATCGCCAAATTGATTTAATTTATTAATAAACAAAAGTCAGCTTTGTCTGATTCCTGCATCCTAAATCTGTATATTTTCTTTGCTTCTCTATATCAGTAAATTGAATATGTTTGAGTTGTGAACCAAACAAGACATTATTGACATTTTTCACCCTTTTCCAAGAATTTATAGACCGAGCATCTAACTGATTTATTGAGAAAATAATTGACAGATTGAGCGACAATGTATATATTCCTTAGTTATAGCCCTAGTCATGATAGAGGGAGTTTTGCAGAAATTGAAATGAGAAGCCTTTTTTAACCTAACCAGAAGGCACTTTTGCTGTTGCAGTAAATTCAGTACCTGACAAATGAAGGCACTTGTTTAAAAAAACCTATAAGGTATGAAAAGATTTTTCAACATTTCTTGCCGCAAATTAAAGATTATTATTAAAATGCTGCCACTTTAGAAGACAAATGCAAAATATTTTATTTCATGGTTTACCCTTGAAAACAAAATGTGTTTCTGTGAATTTTCAGAGCTGTGTAACATATCCATTTTGGTGCTGTATTTTTATTCCTCAGCTCCTTTGGAGGTGAGCCAGGTTGCAGTGACATGGTAATATTTTCTGAATGGCACCGGACCGTCATGGACCCAAAGAGCAGCAGCTGTTTGCCAATGACTGGTGAAGACACTGGTTTGGGGGCTTTGGCCTCACCACTGACGGGGTATTTGGGAAAAGTCAGTAGAGCTCATGCATTCCTCTCATTGTCACTTGCGCAAAGCTGAATTATATTTGAAAACTACTGTGACTGGGCAGTGCCAATCCAAATTACACAAAAGAAAAGCAACACAAACGGAAATCTTAAGTTGTAAAAGGCGAAAGTTTTTTTTAAAAAGCTTGAAATGTGAAGAGTTGAAGATTGTTAAATGCATATTGTTCTATGAGAAACTGTGTGCTATAAATAATGTTTTTCTCTGGTTCTAAGCTTAATGTATTTGATATCAACTGATCTTACCTCATTAAAACTGCTGCTCACTGATCTGAGGCTGCAGTTAAAAGAAGCAAACAAGCTTTAAAATGGGATTCTTATACGAGAATTACCTTCAACAGTTCTTACTCTTACTTATATACCTCACTTCAGCAAGGTAAATCAATTAAAACCTTTCTATTTTTTGGTGTATGTGTGCAGACAAGTATTTAATGTGATTGTGAATGTATACAAGGAAAAATTATGATGTATGGTTTGAAGAAATTTGAACTGCCTGATTTCTTAAAATGTAAAATAGTTCAACTCATCTCTATAGTAGAGGTTTATTGATTTGGCTAAAACCATGCTTTATTGTCATGTTTTTTAGGTGCAGGAAAGAGCTGCTCCTCTGGAGCATTGTCCTTGGTGTACTTCAAAGGGCTTGACCTTTGCTTTGCGCTCCTACTGCATCAACCTCCAGGAGTCCATCACCCTCTGCACAAATCCACAGGTTAGTCCCAGTGCTGCTGCCACACACAGAGTCATGTTTCATGTCTCTTGCTGTCCGATGTGTTAACCTTTCTGTATCCATTGCCACATAGTGCCTCTTCCCCCTGGTCTCCCGATCCTTGGAGGATGTTTTGGCTAGCTTGGATCCTGTGGAGCCCACTGCTGGGAGCAAAAGAAAAAATGCCTCAGCACTGGAAACAGAAGAGTCGATCAAACCGTCAGTCAAACGTCTACGATCAAGTGAACTGCAGGATCTTGGGCCACAGAGCATTACTGACGCACCTATTAACCTGGCAGAGCGCAGTACTGTAAACACCGTCACGAATGGTCAACATGCAGCACCTAAGACAGATGGTGAAAAGGTAAATGGATACCACAGGGAGTGCTCACTTGCAGAGACAACAGGATCTGAATCGCTACAAGATAAGGATTTTGCTCTAGAGAAGAATCCAGACGGTGGTGCAGATGGTCTTGCTCCTCCTACGTGCTCAGCCTCAGTTGGACACACATCGGACGTTTTGTTGACTGCTGATGGGAGTGACCCTGTGCTTTCTCCTCACTGTGGTGCTCTGGGTAAATCAGAGAATGACTTACGGCAGGGGAGGAGTCCTCCTGAGGTGCTGAACAGATGCAACAGACTGAGTTCCAATCAATCCTATCTCACAAATGGAGACATTTGTTGTACTGATCTCTGCGTTTCATCAACTCAGGACAGTGAGGAGACAACGTGGACAGAGGAGAAATCTCCTACTGCGGACATTGCTGGATGTAAATACACAGGAGGCATTAAGTCGGAAAGTGAGGATTTGTCCTTTACTTCAATGATGGAGTCGGAGGAGCTTGTATCGGTTCCAAACCAACTTTTCTGGAGAAACAGTGACAACCTGTGTTGGCTGGACTCTCTGCTTGCTGCTTTGGTGACCTGTAGGAGCTTAAGAAAATTTAAACCTAAAAGTGAGCCTCAGCGATCATCTGTGTGGTGTCTGATGAGAGAATATGAAGACATTTGTGCTACCGTCCAAGTCCACCAACAGACTGGCAAAGGTAAGCTAAAAAGAAATGAATGTAGTTAAATGTCAGCTTTTTAAAAGTATCTTCAGTGTTTTTATTTTGTAATATTTACAGTTTGTAGCAAGTTAGATCGTCTTTGCTTCTGCTTTTCATGTTTCTGACAACACACAAATCTAAAACAACTAATGTCAACAGGCAGAGTCAACTATGTTTGTCTATATACTCATATTTCCCACCGTGTTTGCCTCTAGTGGTATCTGGCCATGCAGATTGTGTTTGCTCACAGTTTTAAAGCTGTTTATCCCAGAGATGTTTTCTGTGACCTCAATGCTTATGAGAGGTTAATGGATTGTTGTTTGTGCTGTTAAAAACAATGAAAAACATAATGGCAGCATGTGTGAGGGGTGTGCTACAAAGCAAATTTGACATAGCCAGGCTTTTTTGTGTTAACCGGCTCAACAAAACCTAAAACTCCAATTAGAAATAATGGATTTCACTACAGGGATAATTAACTTTCTTTGTTAAGCCAGATTTTCTTCATCAAGCTCTGTGTGTACTCCCATAATGAGGGTGTTTAACGCATCACTTGACTGTTCTACTGCACAAAATGCTCTGATGGCATGCACCCTACTTCAGTCAAGAGGAACAAGTTGTTTATAATGGAGAGCTGTGAAGAAAATAGAAATTTATTTCACTAAAAAACGTTGTTATTGCAAATGTGGCAAGAGAGGAATGCTGGTGCAAAAATCATTAATCGTGTGAGTTCAAAATATATTTTAGCTCTTGATGCGTTCTCAATGCAGCTGAACATTAGAGCTTTTAAACTTCAAACTTTATGAAACTGAAAATAATTCTCAAGAAGTACATTTAAGTCTAACGAATAACGAGGGATTCACGGAAATCACATTAGTTTTTTGCCAAGTGAAAGTGAAATAAATGATATTATTTGAATTTGCTTACTTTCTTATTTTACTACACTAATTAATTTTCTAATCTGTGTTCTATTGGCGACATTACCATCAAAGTTGAATGAACTTGGCAGCAAGTTGGGACCAAGTATAAAAACATATTTATGTATTTTCTGCATCACCAGCTGATTGCATGTAGGTTCCCATTGCAGCGTGTACAGTTTGCACTACCGTTACTGCACAGCTTCAAATCTGTAGGGATCATAGAGAAAATGGTCAAATAAATAATTGGTGAAAGGGAAATGCTTCTTATGGCCAGTTTAAATCACAAGCTCTGAACAGAACCTCTGCTGGAGCAGATTAGCTGTACAGCATCGGTTACCATTGGTTGCCATGGTAATGTAGTAGGTTATAAGAGAGCTACCTTGGTCGTTGACATTAAAACTGACTTTAAGCACAACATACTTTGCTAACCCATTAACCTTGCTTTGTAGTACATCACTCTGGTCTCTGTATTGCAATGGTGGCAGATGTTTGAGAGGCGGATACATCCAAACCTGGGTGCATAGAACTGAAACATCATGAGAAGGGTTCATTGAGGTGAATTGTTTTAGTTGTATTTGTTTTAATTACTTTACTTTCTGACTAGATGGCGTAGTCATGGTGCCAAGTCGTGTGCTGCAAAAGGCCAGTGCAGACCTACAGAGTCTCAGGATGTCGATCTTCAAACTACTGCAGCCCAAACTGCACTGCAAACTAGGTAAGCTCAGTTTTATATTCATTACTCTGCCATGACCCTCCATGTTTTCAAGTCTTAAGAGAGCTACATCTAGTTACGTCTTAAGTCTTTGAGACACGATTTGCATTCCAAAAAGTAAGTTCCCCACATTGAAAGTTAAAACGGCACAGTAGCCAAAATGAGACCAGGTAATTTTTCTAAAAATATAAATATGTTATTATTGTCCAGTTGCAGGTGTGAATCAGAGCATCTGTAGGAGTGAAGTATTTCAATGATAACATTCGTTCAGATGATGGTACAGCTGTGCCAGTGATACTTTTCTGTTTGCAACACTGTAATGTTTCTGTGCGCTACAGCACCTGGTTTGAATTTAAACACATCTGATGAAGTCACATTAGAACCAAGATCAGTGCTGATCCTGAATGTAATATTTTAGCCAAAGTTTTAATATTCACGCAGCCAAGAAAATACATGGAACTCAAGCTCGACTAGCTGCGCTGATCAGTATAACTTAATAAGTGAACTTAATTGAAGGTTTTCTTTGTATTTCAGTGGACTTACTATGTTTAACATCGTAATTATTTAGAGTATTTGCACAGTATCAAATACCAGTTCCGATAACTTACAAGTTTTGGGTTATTGTTACTTTTTTAAAAATGCTCACAGTAGTCTCAACAGACAAATAAAAATATGTAGGATAATAATTTAGAATGGTTAACTAAAGCATAAAGGATTTCTGCCAGTAAATAAAAGCATGAGTTGACACATAAACAGATGATTTGTGTGTCAGAATAATCATGTTCCTGTTGGGAGAAAAATGGTCGATATATTGGTTACGAAGTGGCAAAACTATTAAGCTGCTCATTTATGTTTATTGACTAATTGTATGACCAATCGCTCTTATTTGGATATAGTTTTAAATTCACCTGCAACTGAAAGTTTGCATTTATACCCCCTTTTGAACAAGGACTAATCTAGAACTACTACCATGTGTTGCCACTGAAAAAAACTGGTGCCAAAAATGGTTTCCAAAATTGCTGGTCCACTCACATCAGTTGCTATGGGGGAGACTACCACAAGAAAGTAGCCACAATTTTGGTAAAACATGAGTGAAATATCGTATTCTACCACAAAACTAATACCCCCGAGAGATGCCAGTAAAGGACTGTAATTATCAAATACAATACACAAATCAACATACAATGTTGTGCAACATCAAAAAAGCTGAATTGCTTAACACCAATTTTGTGCAGTAATTGTGAAATTCATTATTTACATGCTCCATGAAAACTAATTTTATAATCATTTTGTAGTTTCCAGCCCATAGAAATCACCCTTCCCCATACTCCATAGGGCTGGGTTCTTACACCTGTTGAAATCCAAGTTCTCAAAAGCCACCAAGGCAGAACTGGCTCTGCACCAGCAGTATCGTGATGGAAAAGAGGCATAAGTCATGGAGCAGTCGCGCTCTGCTTCAGCACTGTGATTGACAGACAACCTGTCCATGCTATCTTGCCTCTCATCCGATATCAGCTACATTCATTTCTGCGTCACAAAGTCCTCAGCTTTTTGCCTTAAAGTGTCAAATTATGTTGAGTCTTCAGGCAGCCAAATGCCACACAAGTGGAGTCTCAGCAGAGAAATTATTTCTAAGTCGCCCAGAAATAAATTCTGATTGGATATTTGTCACAAGGAAGTTTTGTTCAGAGTGGACGCTTGTCTCATTCAAAATAAATCTTTCATTTTCTGTGACACAAAAGGCAGGAGATTGAGTTGTTGAGCTCTACTTGGTTGCTGTTTTGTTGCTCTTCTTTCTCTCAGCTTTTTAAGGAGAGTGTGTGAAGTAGTGGAGCTATAATTTCACATTGTTCTCTCCACACTGTAATATGTGGTTTAAACAACATAAAGGTTAATATAATAATTTAACACTTGTCTAATGAGGTTACTTTTATGATATAGGTTAATTCTAATATATAGATATAAAGACACCGATAGAAAAGTGAAATTTTTCTGTATTTCTTTACTGTATTTCTGAATCTACCATCACTGATAGGAAACCAGTGTTGGATCAGGAACAATATGCAAACTGTGCCAAGCTAGTCTGAGCAAGGGAGAGATGTCTGAGCAAATGCTTTTCAAACTCGACAACACAATGCTCCCAGGGCCCCTCTAGCCTTCTGTTCTTGAATATTAATTTTTGCATAGACTAGTACTACGCTTTTGCCAACAGATTACATTGACAAAAAGAAGTATATAAAGGAGTAGTCTGCCTTGTTTTGTTTCTTCTGTAAAATGTAACCACGCAGCTTATGCACAGCATGAGAGCGTAAGATCTTCAAACAACTAAAGAACTTAATTACCTTAACTGTTATTTTTTTCTGCTCTTAGGTGCACCATTGTTTATCTTCTTAGCATATCAGCTGGATACCGCAAAAATGTACTGAGTCATGAATCCGCATTTAGTATCCATGACAAGAGTCAGTCTTGATCCTGCATAACAGCCATTATCACCTTATAATATCAGAAAGTGGCAGGTAAGGACATGCAGACTTCGGATTGGGATTTTCTTACTGCCGCCAGATCACTACGTTATATAAATGCATGAAAGGAGGCAAAGGGGCGGAGAGGGGAGGGACAGAAGTTGTTCAGTAACGTCCCCACACCAGCAAAAAGGGGAGAGTGACACAGAATTTGCCACATCTGAGGACTCTTTTTAGGTGGTCTTTGCACCTTTGCCCCTCTAGAAACTCCCTGAAGTGTACATTAGTGTGGTTGAGGACCGTGGTTGTTCTGATTCGTATCCATTCGTTGGCTCCAGAAGCAGAAACATTAAAAGCAATTGCTCTGTTTGCTGAGGGCAATGCAAGAGCGGCTGGGGGCAGTTGCTGAGCAATGACATTAGTTAGGGGGGTAGAAAATGTGTGTAAAGGGAAAGAATGCAGTCCGGTTGTGCTTCTACAGCCGTTAAAAACGCACATCCAAATTAAAAAGCAAAATAGTGTACACTCCTGTGAATGACAAATATTGATCGAGATATACTTGAAAACTGGAGTTCTCTCACAGACTTCCACTCAAGGGCGGCCACTAAGGGAGGTGGGATATGATATGTGGATTGTGTTCATTAGTGGCAGAGTCAGAGCCACTCCCTTATGATGGCTTCTGTCCTTGTGACAAATTATTTGCCAGATGAAGGTCGAGTACAGAAGATTTTTGGATATGCTTTTCCCTCTTCTGCGCACCTGCCTCTTGAAATAGGTGTGTGAAGAGTTCCTGTGGTTTAAACATTCTTTAAACATAAATTTGATAATACAGAAGTTTAAAACCATTGAATGTCTGATGTCTGGATTGGCCTTGCAAGGTTTCCGAATGATTTAAAAAGGAAAATGCATGTATGGCCATTTTCAACCTACATAATGTCAGTTTTTACAGAACTGGTTTTATATCAGAGTCACATCACCATACAGCTTGAAAAACATGTTTAGGCATGCAGTTCTGTAATGCAGACAGTTCAGAAACGAGCAGAATAGAAATGCTTTCACTCTTCAAAAATACCTGGAAATGCAGCTGCTGCCGACACTTGATGCTTTGAATGATGCTCTGACTTCTGCATGTCTGTACTTCTCAGGTCAAAGGGAAACTCCGGTGTTTGCCATGCCACTTCTGCTCACGATGGATTCTTGGGTGGAGCGTCTTTTCCAGTCAACTTTTCAGTGGGAGTTTAAATGCAGTGAATGCAAAACTGCTACGAAAGAAAGGTCGGTAATGTAAATGTGAAAATATTTAGCTTTTACTAGATTCCATAATGCATTTTGTCGGTAGAAATTAGTCATTTGTTTTAAAACCTTTCCCTTATTCATCCAGAAGCTTAACAGTGGAGAGACTAAAAGCAGCAAGAACTTAACTGTGTTAAAACTAATCATGCTGGGAACAAATACATCAGATGAGGCACTGCTCTGCCTCAGATTTGTCCGGAGAGGACAGATAAAGATAGAAATTAATGGATTATTTAAAAATAGCTGGACACTTTATGTAGTATTGCTGTGAACTTGGATACATTGGTAGAATCTAATGCAACACTGTAACTCCATATTTTTATCAATTAATTTGTCAAATTAAATAAATTGAAGAATCTATTGTTTGTTGACTCCATAAAATGCCAGATAACAGCAATAAATGGGTAACCGGCTGTTTTGTTTGACCAACAGTCCAAAACTTACAACACGGTACTGAGTTTACAATGGTATAAAACAGAGAAGCAACACATCTGTACAATATCGAATGTGGTCAACAAAATGAATGTTATGCTAATAAACAATTACCTGTTTATTAATACGGATTTATTTTCTGTGAATTGACTGGAAGGTTGAACTAAATGTTGCAGCACAAATTCAGAGGATGGCTGACAAAGATGGTTCCAGAGGAACATAGTTTGTCTTTGAAGACCTAAAAAGCATATTTTTCCTATCAAGAACATGATCGTTATAGCAAACAAAACAATTAGAGGAGTAGATGTTTGACTGCTGGACATTATAGGCCAGGTACTACAACTAATAGATTTCCCTCTGCATGCTCTCTGCATTATTTAATTTCCTGTTCCTTTGGAAAATGTAAGTATTTTCCCTGAATGTGTTCCATGCTTTGCTTTTTCAGGGTCACGAAAACTCTCCCCACCTTCACAAATATCGTGCCTGATTGGCGCCCTCTTCATGCAGTTCACTTGGGCCCGTGCAATTTCTGCTGCAAGAAGAATCAGATGAGGACTATGGTGCTGGAGAGGTGAGGACTAAACAGACATAATATTATATAGCTTTATATATACACAAGTCAGCCACAACAGTAAAACCGCTAACAGGTAGAGTGAGTAACATTAAATGGGTGAAATATGTTTAGCAGCAAGTGAATAGTCAGTTCTTGAAATGTTGGAAAGGGGAAAAATGGGCAGCATGAGGATCTGAGTGATTTTGACCAGAATCAAGCTGTGATGAGCGGATGGCTGGTCAGAGCATCTCCAAAACAGCCCGACTTGTAGGGCGATCCTGGTATGCAGCGTTTTGTTCAAATTAAAAGTGATCCAAGAACGAGCAACGGGCAACCTCAGCCCTGGGGTTGGCAGTTGGGCGCCCAAGGCTCATTGGCGAACATATACTAGCCCATGTGTTTTGAACTTAGAGAAATTTACAGAAAACCTTTATTGTGGCTGGGATAGAAAAGTGTCCTACACTGCATCACAACTTATGCGTTTGGGGCTGGGAAGCTGCTCTCTGGTCAAACTGCCTATGCCAAGCGCTGTCTACTGTTGAAAACACCTACACTGGGCATGTTAGCTTCAGAACTGGACCATGGTTTAACACTAGAAAGTGGCATGGTCTGATAAGTCACGTTTTCTATGGTTTTCTATAATCAGGCAGCAGTATTCACTGGGAGGAAGGAGTGCACCCAAGGCAATATGATGCTCTGGGCAATGTTCTGCTATTAACCTTGGGTCCTGGCATTCATCTGGATGTTATTTTGACACATATCCACACACCTGTGGGATGTGGTGGAAAAATATGTCCAGTTCATGGAGGTTGCACCTTGCAGCTTAGAGGACTTAAGGGATCTGCTGCTAACGTCCTGCTGCCTGATACCACAGGACACCTACAGAGGTCTGGTAGAGTTCATGCCTTGATGGGTCAAAGCTGTTCTGGCAGCATTAGAGGGATCATGCAATATTGGAAAGATGGTTTCAATGTTCTACCTGATTGGTGTATGTAAAAATACAGTCTCTGTACATTAGCAGAAGTGGGGACGACAATAAAGTTTGGCGCACTCAGATTATCCGTCCCTCTGTAAAAATCAATGCACTAGCTTTATAGAAAACTTTTAATTATATTCTTTAAAAGAAAGTCTCAGACAAGACTGTTGCTTCATTAATTAACCTAACTTTTGCTTTCTGTTTTTGTGTAGCGTGCCTCCAGTGTTTGTGCTGCACTTTGTGGAGGGGCTTCCTGACAATGATGTCAGTATCTACAACTTCAGCTTCAAGGAGAAACATTACTCAGTCACCACTGTCATACAGTACAACTGTCAACTTAAGCACTTTGTCACATGGATTTGGAATGCGGATGGTACGTATCTTAAGACCAATTTTACATATTTGTTACATTAACTTTGACTGTGGGCCATCTTTACAATCTGCTTAATGTTTTCCATAGTTGACTGGCAGGAAGGTTGATGCTGAATTCCTCAACAGCACATTCTGCTGGACAGTTCATGTAGTGTTAAACTATGGAAAACAAACCATTTAGGGCTTGTTTCTCTGCCATTTAATAAAGAATTTATTCATGTCAGATAAAATTTTTCCTCCCACAATTTATTGATTATGTTCCTAGTCTGAAATATATGTTCTTTTCTATGTACTGAAGTTGGTAGAGGTGCTCCTGTAAAACATATGATCAGTATTGCTGATGCATTGTCTTTTTGTCTTTTATTAGTAGCATTATTTTGCATTTGGCAGATGAAATCATCAGGTGATTGGATACTAATCAATCATGGCTTCGTAGTTAGTCATCAAAATATAATCATAACTAACATTAGCACAAACATTCATGCTGCATGTGCTGTTTTTTGTTCTAACTGTGAATTTTGTGCCTTTTTCCTGCAGGGTCATGGCTGGAATATGACGACTTAAAACACCCAGACTGTAAGATCCATCAAAAGCTCCAGGTCCCTGCCCATGAGATGCATGTTGTCTTCTGGGAAGCAGAGGATCATAAAAGGCCTTGTGCCTCTTCTCCCTCCGGCACATTTGTTGAATCTCCCCCATCTGAAAATGAAAGGATCCCCACTTTAAACGGCAAAGACTTAACCGCAGATGAACTGTCTGCTTGCGCTCCAGATCATTCTCTTCTTTTGCCTCACGACGACACAGACATTGTCTCTGCACTCACATTATCTGAAGGCAGCAGCAGCATCGTGGACACAACAGTTACAGCCAGCAATGATACAACTATAGGTGCCACAACGTTGCTTGACACCTTTGAGGGCCTTTCCCACAGCGACATCTTTACGCTTACACTGGTGGAGCTAAAAGATGATTCAGAAACGCAGCCTGTAAATGGCATCCAGCAAACTGAGGATTTAAGTGTTTCCAGTAGGAATGAAATGCTCGACCCAATACCAGACAGCTCCTCCACTGCAGTAGCTAGTGAAATGAGTCCCGTGTCTGATGTTGAGCAATCGACCGCCTCATCTGACCCCGAGTCAGTCGACGACTTGGCTACTGATCCGACATTTGTGCCTGGTGCAAGACGAGGACAAGGGAGAGGAGTTGGCAGAGGAAAAGCTGTTGGCAGACAAAAGGGTAACAAGGCACCTTCGTCAAAAGCAGCACAAGTTGCTTCGTTACCAGCATCTCCACAACCCGTCAAAGTAGAAGATGATAAATGTGTGAGTCCTGCTCCTCAGGATAATACGCCACCTGATGAAACTCCCCAGCAAGCATCCCCTGTTTCTTCCACTGATATCTCACCTGTGTCCACCGGTCAGAAAAGCACCACAATGGCAGGTTCCAATGCTCGCTGGTCCTTCCTGCTCAGCAAACACCCTGTGAACCAGCTTCACAAGTCCACCGCTAAACTTGTCCCCGGCCACACGCCTGCCTCGGTCGCACAGGGAAATCCCAGCCCTCCTATTCACTCTACGCCCAACCCACTGAAAAAGCAGCAGATCGCAGCTAGACTCTCCTTTAAAGCACAGCTCAAGATGGAGAACAGCGATGAGGGTCTCCCAATGAAAGCTGCAGAAATGTACGGGGCATTCAATACAAAGAGCTCAAACATCCAGAGTCCGCTACCATCCCCAGCTCTTCCCACACCTAAACTGCTGGAACCCATCGCTTCCAGCTGCCCAACAAATACCAAAATCATGTCCGGTACGTCACTAGCTGTGTCTCAGACAAACGGGCTCCCTGACATCTCTGCTTTAAAGAAACATGGCAGCCAGTCCACAAAGGTTCCCACGGGTCTCAGCAGCACTGAAGCCCTCAGATATAAGCTGATGAAGAAACTGAAAGCAAAGAAGAAGAAGCTCGCCAAGCTGAACAAGCTGCTGGGTGAACAGGGGGGAGCCGACCTGCACTCTCCCAGCACCGTCACCTCCAGCACCTACGACGGATCCACCTGCGACGACTTCCTGTCAGACCTGCTCTCTCCAGCAACAACGGCTAGCAACCTTTCACCAGACAGCACCGGCTTCTTAGAGATGCTCGCCAACGGGCAAGACGGAGCCGACTGTGTGGTCGGGGCTGGTGCAATGTCGCAGAAAAACAACGGCACCAACGGGGTCAACACCGAAAACTTCCTGGATGAGTTTCTCTTGCAGGCTGTGACTCAGAGACCAACGGACATGGAGACTGAGGCGCTGAGTGCACTTGAACTTTTCATTTAAACTGTAGCTTGGATGTTGTCTGCAGGCTGCAAGCACAGATAACCTTGCTTGATCAATATGTAAAACTGTTTTACAATCGACACCTCATCTGTTTGTTGTTTACAAATTTGAAGTAGTCAGACGTGTTGGTGTGTTTATATTACTATTAATTTACAAGCACCGATAAAGTTTTTGCAATTTTGGCACTTTGTAGTATATATGTACCGTATATAACTGGGTGGTGCGAAGCAACTATGTTGACAGTACAAGCTGTTTGTTTGCTTTGTTATCTTGACAAACTACTTGAAACCTTTTTTAATGTCAATAAATGCTTTAGATGACTCCAGTTTGTTGTCATTAAATGGATAACAACATGTTGCCACCATAATACCAACTGCAGCTTCCCAGCTTTCTTGAAGGGGAATGAGATGTTTTCACTATTAAAGTCACAGATTCTACTTGTATTCTGCTATGTTATTTGCAAATCACAATTTTGGCCATTGTTAAATTATAGTAAATTGAATGCACCGGTCTACCTGGGAAGAAAAAAAAGCTTGTTGGCAGGCAAACATGCTATCCCACATTTATTTTTGAAGTAATATCTTTGGATGGGGCTTTAATTTTTTGATAGTGATTGTTTATTTTTCACAGCTAGGTTTGAGATAATATTGTAATTTATTTGGACTATCCATATTTAGTCTAAATCATCTCATTGTTAAAATGATGTTGAGCACACAAAGAAGAGAAGTCACATTGCCTTCTTAGTTAGGGTGGCCTGGGGTGACCAGGGGTTGCTTCGTTAATGACACGTAGTAGTTACACGTTTATAAACAATAACAGTGACGACTGAATAACGTAATGCAGGAGTCGAGAAAAGAGTCGTTCCCATACCGGGAGTCGAACCCGGGCCGCCTGGGTGAAAACCAGGAATCCTAACCGCTAGACCATATGGGATACGTCTGCCGATTGACGCACAAATCGTTTTTGTTCTATCGTGTAGCCTGTATGTTAATGGTTGCTACTTTTGGAGTGCTTTCGTCCTCTTTAATGATAATATTAGCATTGTGGCTAGTAGCTGAAAAGCTCTCAAACAACAGCACTGCGTCTTTGAGTCGGTAAACTACATCTCCTCAACTGCATGCCAATGTAATTACAGGGCTACAGTGCTGGAATAAATTAATGAGATATTTTGCAACTAAAATTCGGTTAGAAATGCTTTCATTTCTGTGCTGTAGCTTAATATTTTTCGTTAATTACCGCATTTTAGAAACATTTTTTTTAAGTATTTACTTAATTTGGCCTTTTTCTGTCTGACCATTTCATTCATCAATTGACCTCTGATATTTTCCAAATACATAATGTTAATAACTAATTGCAAACAGTTTGTAAAGCAGGTAGTGGTTATATTAATTCATTTAATATGAGAAAATAAAGGTAAAATGGCAGAGAGGAAGTTGCATTACCATTCAAAAGCACATGCAGGTGCTGTTTGACTGTAGGTAAACCACATCACTATAAGCCTGACAGCTTTTCAGACGCTGGTTTGTACTGTGGTTTTACCCTACACTTATTTTTCACAGCATACCAGTGGTGGAGAGTAACTAAGTAGATTTACACAAAGACTGTACTTAACCCTTTCATGCATGACACCTACTGCAGTGGACTGTTATTCAAACTGCAGCTAAAACCACATCATTTGAAATAATTCCTCCCAACACACAGCGGCTATTCTCCAAAGCCCTCTCTGTATTCATGTATGATCACTGTCAATATTTCTTACCCTGAAATTTTGCATTTTTAATCCAAAATGGATATGGAAATGTTCCTGTCACCTCTGAAATAGGTTTTTAAAACTGTTTATTCTGCAGGAAACACCAAAATATTGTCTTCAAAGTTGAATTCATAGATTTTGTCCTTTTTTGTGAAAATATAAATATCCACTGTTGCAGATGACATTCATCGGTGGTTTATTGTAGTCATTAGGGCCCGTTGTGTCAGTTTAGAGTAAAAGCAGTTGTTGATTTATATTACTTTTTTTCAATCTCGGATCATGTAAAAACTAAATTGTAAATTATTGTGCTCACTGCACAAGAAGCAAATGTAACGTATTGGTAAAAATAAATTAGGGATGTCTGATGTATGGAATGTTGCACAATAAATAATGATCTTGACCCAGAAATCTTTTCTTCAGTAGCACTTACATGCACCAAAGTTCTCTAGTCTGGTCATAACAGAAGTGTTTGTTCATATACTACCACCCCTGTTCGTAGAAAAGGGTTTATTCCTTAAAACACAGCAAAAAAAAAAAAAAAAAAAAAAAAAAAAAATCTGCTGTAGTTTTTTTTTTTTTTCCTTAAAGTGCATTTTAATTTCCATTTCACTCAAAACAATGAATAGTGGAAAAAAAATAACTGGACATGTTTTATGCCTTGTTTAGTATAAACAATAATGTGTAAGGGAAAAAATACTCTTGATTTTTTAAAATAATTCATGCATGAAAGGGGTAAGTACACTTTTGTGCTGCTTGTGCTTTACTTGAGTATTGCATTTTATGCCAGATTTTTCTGTTCTTCTACATTTATTTGACAGCTGCAGTCATTACATGCTAAAATGAAGATGTTACTGATTTTACATGCATAAAAAGTCACCTCTTCCACCACTGCAAGAGGTACTTTGACTTGTCATAGGAGGAAATATCCTACTTGTTTAGGGCTTGTTCAGTCCTATAAATGAAATTAACATATTTCCAATGCATTGGCCTTGTTAACTTGCAAGAGATTCCTTCAGAGATAGCAGAAGGCTTATGAAAGCCAACAGTGATGTCAGTTGTATTTGCAAAACACACACAGAGGAAGTAGCAGCAATGTGTTTGCACCTCTCTGTATTAGGCCACAGCATCATTTACTTAAAAAAAACGAAGCCACAAACGAGCGTGTGTGTGGGATGGAGGTAGGACGGGAAGTACATGATGTCATAGAGGGAGAGAGACATCAGGTTTGTGATCTGCCACGGACTCAAACTACGCACTTCTGGACGTGAAAGAGAAGCTTGGTCTCCCTCAGCCTCAGCATCCACCTGCTCCTGCAAGCTCACAGTCATCATGGACCCCAGAGTGGTGGAAAACATCTACCTCCTGGTCATCGTCACCCTCGTCAGCGTCCTGCAGAATGGTGATCTTTTAAAAACTCTTTACTGATATTTGAATAGGTTGCAAAAATAACGGCGTCAGTGAATTTCTGTCTTTGTGTTTTTAGTGTTCTTTGCTCAGAAGGTTGAGAGGGAGTGCAAGAGTCATCACAGCCACACCTCTGCTTTTGAGCGAGTGTCTTGTGCCAAGTAAGTGCCCTTTCTTCAACACTCACTTTTCTGGTAACCTGATGAAACATCTTCACCAGTGGAGGACTTTGTGCTTTCCATTTGGTTTTATGTAAATCACCAAATATTTACTCCGCTGAGAGGCACTCCTTATTTGCCTGAACACTCCCAGATAGGAGGAAAAAGCTTGTAAAAGAGCTCATTTGAATGCTCACTAACAAAGCAGCTTTAACGGTTAGGAAAACATTCAGTCTTCCTGCTTGGAAAAAAAACTGCTCATATATTTGCAGTATGTTGCCTGTGAACATTTCAAACTGGTGTCTTGTCCTGTTTTAATCAGTTTACCAAGGTTAAGGGTGAAACTACTGAACTACCTGACTGATTCTTATCTACACTTTTACATATAATTTGTACTAAAAATAGATATTTCCACAGATTAATGAGTTAGAACTATTCTGCTGTATGATTCCCACCCAAAAATTGTTTTGGCTACTCAGATGTGAGTATTTGCTTTTTTCTCTGTATTTTTCTGTTGTTAATTAAATGTAGTTGGGTTTATTTTGGTCCATTGATCAGGCAACCTGAATAGACTTTTGGAAACAACAAATCCGTTAAACAGGAGAGACTTTATTTAAGTTTAGTTTAATTATTTGCAAACAAAATAAAACAAAACCAAAAAGCACAATGCATAAAAGAAATATAAAGTGTTGTGCTGGTGAGATTTAAAACACCCAAAAGACATCTCATCAAAAATAGAAATAGGCTGACATCATCTATGAAATCAAAATTCATCAGTGAAGGCAGAAAACATTCACAAAATGCATATTAATTGTATATGTAAATGATAAAATAGACACAAGATCCGTACACGTGTCCATTTCTAGCATAAAATATTAGTAGCAAGAAGGCCACCACATATCAAATTCAAGTACTGACTCAAGTGAATAATCTCTTATAAAAACTGATGAGCTGCAGCTGTGATAACTCTTCTGCACATACTTGAACAACTAGACTAAAGTCAGAAATTCAAATCTAATATTTCCAACTGACATAACGGTTCAGTCTTTAGTCCACCGGGGCAACTACGCACTTCTTGTTTTTAAAAGGAAATATCTGAACCACATCCTGACTGGTAGGAAATGTGGAAATTTCAAAACAATCACAACCAGTAATCACTAAAATGTGATAGAAACAGTTGGAATTAAATGTACAGAAACATCAGTTTGGGGAGTTAAAGGAAGAAAATGTGACCCAAAAAATGAAGCAAATTCTCCTCCTAACTAAACCTGCATCTGATGGTTCTTTACATCGTGTGTTCTTAATCTGTCATTTATCAGTCGCTGAAATTTGAAAATGGTAGATTTTTTTTAAAAAATTGTCTCATCAACAACCCTCAGCCCAATACTTTGTTTCAAATGTGGCAAAGAAAAGCAGAAAAAAACCTTGTTAAAGAGGCTGGAAATGCAACTGCTTGGTGATTTTTGCTTGAGAAAACTGACTGAAACTAATAATTTTTTATGTGAATAGTTCTCAGGTATTGTCTAATTGTTGTAACTCTACTTCATCAAAGGTTGTGGAGCAGAATGACCTGAAGGCTGCTCAGTTAGAGCATCTACCCTCTGGGTTACTACGCCCTCTTCCTGGTTGTGCTTTACTGCCCTGCATTCACTCTCTCCATGTCTCTAGTCTGCTTCTCTACTTTGCACTATGGAATAAAGGCAAAAATGCCAAAAAAAGAAAAAGGTTTTGGACGCAATGTGTGCAGAAATAATGAGTAATTTACCCATCCAGGGATTTCTCTTTTCCAGATTGTTCCATTTTTTAAAACAGGTTTTAGAGGCTTGAAGAGGTAAAAAGTGTCCAGAATAAATCTAAATAATTTTGAGGAATGTTTCCTCATAAAGAATGGTGTTCTCTTGATTAACTGTCCTGACAACTGGGAAAGGTTGGAGGGACGTGGCTTTGTGCAACATACTGTCCTGATTACTGCAGTTTATTGCAACAGCCGGTACGTGCTGACACAGAGAGCGCCTCAGTTTTTCCTGGCTTTCCACTTCAACTTTGCTCCTCAAACACTCACTTATACCCGTAGTTTTATTCTTTCTTTTCTTTTCATGGCAACTTCTGCTCTGCAGTTTCAAAACACTTCCTGATCAGTCACCGGGCCGTCTGTAACCGACCTGCGATTGCCCCACCTGGCTTCTCGTTGCAGGTGACTTCCCTGAAATGTGCTAATTACACCTCTTGTTTACGCCTCTTCCAGTCGGAACTGCATGGACGCTTATCCCACTTTCCTGGCAGTGATGTGGTGTGCCGGCCTGTGCCTCAGTCAAGGTAATCATTAATCGGTCTAAACGAGACACTTTTGAACATTCACTAGCACACACCTACAAATCCAACTGAGATAAGACAGACCGACATTCAAGAGGCATTTCTGTTCTCTCTCCGTAGGTTTTTCATGCATATAACTGCTTTACCTGTTTTTGAGGCGCTGCATGATCAGAAAAGTGAAATTAGAAACATTTTGACTTTATTGGTAAAGCGCGTGGACGAGAGTTGTGTTGTTTCAATCTAAAATTATGGGTTTTAACCTGTTGCTGTTTCACCCAGATACAAATGTCAGCATGTGTTACCAGTCAGGCTACTCGAAGCAGAATTTATTGACATCAAACACGTTCAGATTCACAGAAGTGCACTTCATCTGCCACTTTAGGCCTCTTTAGATCAACACATAATCCATTACTCACACTATTTTGTTGCAAGTGTTGGAACACTTTCTTCAGGGACATTGACCTTTAATAGACAACAGCTTATCAGTGGCACACTTTCATCGATTCCAACTCTTGTTTCATCTACTGTTTGTTACCAGCTGTGAGAAATGACTTTTCTGCGTGCAAAGAAAACACATTCACCACTGCCTCCGAGATTCACTGATAACTGTCCTTCTCGGTGCATTAACATGGCAAATAAAACACACAACAATGCAATACATTGAGAGGCTGTGCCACTTCCTTGAAATGCCATAAGTGGGAATTTCCCACCCCAAACAGTGGGTGCATGGACTTATTTGGGTCATAGAGGGATTTAAGGGAGTGGTTCCCAAAGTGGGGGTCATTGTTCTCTGAGAATGATTTCCAAAGATCAAGTACAGTTTATAAATATGATTAGAAATATTGTTTTTTAGCTGTTTCAAAAGATAAAAATAGTAGTTAAATGCTGCTCATTACCCACACACAAACATCATAGGGCTGATTTACTCAACAATACAGTTGTTATCTGCTACTAAACTGCATCCAAGTACTGTAAAATAATATCATGGTTGTTTGGATGGACCTATTACTCCACATATGGATGCTTCACCCACCTCTGGGGATAGCAATGATGATAAGAAAAACAGTATTTTGGACATTTTTTTCTGTTTTTGTCCTCTGTTTGAAGCTCCTGCTGCCTTCGCTGGGATCATCTATCTCCTTGTCAGACAGCAGTACTTTGTTGGATATTTGGGGCAAACCTCTCAAAGGTAAATCAGTATGTTTTTTTATGCATTTAGAGGCCTTTCCTGACTTTTCATTTCTGTGCAGCACCCCTGGATACCTGTTTGGAAAGCGCATCATCAGCTTCCTCTTCCTGATGTGCATCGTGGGCATCTTTAACTACCTGCTGGTGCGTTACTATGGCAGCGACTATAAGGACTACGTAGAAACCATCACCAAGGCGGCCTCTGCTCTTCTCCTCATCCCATAATTCAGTGTTTGTCACGTAACTTTTGCTGTTGCATTGAAACGCTGTACTCTTTTCATGTTTTTTAAAAGCTTTTATTGTATTTGAAAATAAAAATAAAATAAAAAAAAACTTATATGTACATGCTGATTCTTAAAAGTACAAAAGTATGCAAACATTGTGCTTCAGACCAGCACAGATTTGACCCTTTTAACCATTTATACAGCAAAACAGTTGGAAATTGTGACGTAAATGAATATTTACACGCTTAAAAATCTGTTTATACACATTACAATCTTGATGGCATTCACAATTTTTCAGCATTCTCAGTGGTCTCCACCCATTGAACATGAGAATAATGTGAACCCTGCGGCTAAAACAGCGTAACTCCTGCAGCCCTCAGAGGTCAGAGTTCTTCACTTGGTTGGCTGATGTTACAACCATAAATCTGTTGATCAAGAGGCTCCTTTTTCTCTGTTTTCTTGAAGAAGTAGGCGCAGTCTCTGCCAAACAATGAGCAGATAAACTTGACTTTTCTTCGCTCTTTGTCCACACCTGGCTCATGTCAGTTTCAGCTGGAAATGGTAAACAGAGTCCACGTTAGACAAGTGCCTACTGTCAAATCAAATTAAAACAAATACAGAAAATATTACAAAAATGCAAGATGCTAACCTTAAATGTTCTCTTGCTGAAGCCAAGCCAGTGTGGGAAGTCAAAGAGGGCATCGGAATAGTATTTTAAAGTGAAGCCGGCGTCTTTCCACATAGGTTTGACTATATTCGGGTTGTCAGTTGTGAAGTTTTTTACTGCCCAGCTCTCCAGCTCCTCAGTCAAGTCAATCTGAAATAAGAAGACAGCAACTTGTAACACACAAGAGCCAATCCACCAATAATCACAGTGTGGCTGTAATGCATGTAAGTAACAGAAACACCATGAAATCATGCTTACATCCACCCTGTAGCTTTCCCCAGCCACAGAGGAGATAGTCCAGTCCAGGCCTTTCTCCATGTGCCACTTGATGAGGGGATGACTGCCATCGAAGGACACCACGTACTGCTTCAGCACTGAAGCACAGTTGATAGACAAGATAAATCATGAGGGAAAACAGGAGAGAATACAGAAGAAGGGAGAATTTGCAGAAAATGCAGACATGCTGTAGTGCAAGTACTGTGCAACCATTGTAATGTGTCCACCCCACCCAGCTGCAAACATCCCCAGTCTGGAGGCCAGCATGAGTCACCTCCACCACCAGACTGCATGCAGCCAAGAGCTGTTAAGTGAGCTACTCACTGGTTCCAAAAAACACACTTTTGTGCAAGCTAAAAATGCCAGTGGTGCTCGGAGGACCGTTTATTGTTTTTCACCGTGTAATTATTTTGCCATAATTACACCCAAACTGATCTTGACGTCTGTGTAGAGAGTTACCTCTGACTTCGCCGGCTGCATTTTTGTTGTTCACTGATAAGTTTCTCTCGCAGGCAGACACCAGCAGATAGATGGTCTTGGACAGTAGATTCTTTCTGAAGCTGGTGTACTCCCAGAGATCGTGCATTTTGACTTTTCTGCAGTGAAGAACACATCAAAGAGGTTCCTGTGAGCCTTTTAAATGCATAGAAACATATGCAGAGTGTGTATAACAAGTAAAAAAAAATATATACATATAAAAAGTGTGTAAGCTTTACTCACCTTCCCAACGAGTTCTGGAAAACTATGTTCCCCATGCAGGACTGGAAGTCATCGATGAGGACCAGATTCTTCTCCTGGGTGTAGTGGACTCTGTAACCCGAGCTGAGAGTCTCCACAGAAAAACCAGCTGGTGGTTTCCTCAGAAACTCCTCCACTTCTGTCACTTTCATCTTGTTGTGGGACAGTTTGCTCATCGTCATTGTGTCACTAGTTCTTTCTTCCTGTACCTCCTGTTGCTGCTGCTGCTATTTATGAAGTCTGCCTCAGAGTTGGAGCTTTAATAACAGCCTCCTGCGGCTGTCAAGCCTGATGCGTTTCGCTCACCTGACTGCTGGTGTCGTTCCGCCAAAATAAAAGCCTTCATTAGGAAAACTGTCAGCTGCAGGGTTTGAGTATGTTTTTCCCAATGCTGCTGTTGTGAAGACGTAAAGCTCTGCAAAAAAAAAAAAGTATTTTTTTGCTTTGCATTTTTAAAATCAATTGTTTGGCTTAGTAGAGGAAAAACTAAAAAAAAAAAAAATAAATAAAAAAAAATAAAGAAAACAGCCATTATTTGAAGTTTCATAGTGATTCAAAGATGCAAAAATACAAAAAAAAAGTGAAGACAGGAAGAACAAAATTAAGATGAAACTGCATCCAAAAAATAAAAGATTATGTTGCCTATCTGGTTAACATAGAGTATAAATGCTTTTTTAATTTACGTATTTATATATTTTACTTATTATCGTCATCACGATTTTTCAGCCTTGTTTGAATGGTTTCAGTCTCATTTTCTTTCATTCTATTATTTTTCTTTAATTTAATATGGCATTTTTGGCACTTTTGTTATTTTATTTATATGCATTTATGATATTGCTTCATTTCAAATGAAATTCTGTCACTTGCATTTTGTATCTTTTACCAGGTATTTCTCCACTTTTTGCCTCTCTGGTCTTTTTTTTCTGTCTGGTCTTACTGGGTATCCTCCTCGTCTGCAAAGCACTTCAAAAGGTGCAAAAAAAATAAAGTTATCATTATTATTACCTTCATTAATATTCAGCTATGTCTGTTTCCCTGTTAAGCCCCTTTCAGACATGCACTACTTTTGTTAATCTGACAGTATCTGAATGTGTTCATGTCTGAACAAGCACTGTGGCCACTTTTCTTTAGAAATTGTGTCGGCAAGCTTACGCGTTCAGATCTAGTAACATTTCCAAATTAACTTCAACATGCCACAAGTCTAAACTAAATGCCATCACATTAACAGACAGGCGTGCACAAGCATCAGTACTTGGAATCGGGTGAAGCGATTGAGGTGAAGTTAATTCCACATTTTGGCACCAATACTGGTGCGAAAACATCTTTTTCATTCACATTGCAACTGAAATATTGCTGAAATTAAATCTTTGCTGAAACAATGACAAATTCTGCAAAGGGTCACATAAATGAGAATCATTAATGATAATTAACAGGAGATGAAGTCTTTCCTCTGAGTTTAATAAATATCCTCAGTGTCAAACAGCAGGAGGATCCAGATGAGGGTCTCCAAAATGAGATTTACAAAAGTGAAACAACAGCAATAACTTCTTTGTTTCCATATAATTATCCTGGCATGGAAATATGAATCAGGATCTAAAAATAAGTCTTTTCCTCACTTCATACAGATGAGCTTTACACACTCTGAGCCACAGTTTTAAAACTTCACTTAATGCTTTTACTACACAGTACTCCTTTGTTATTTTTTTGTGCATTATTGTGCATTACACACCACTTGAACTGTCTAAACTCGTGACTAAAAGGGGGCTTGTATTTTTGTGCTTTTATTTTGAAGACGTGTATTAGCTTCTCATTTCAGTGAGCACACAGACTACAGGGTGTAACAGCTATTTCTAAGGCAATTGCAAAACTAAATTGATGTTGATGCTGAAACTTATCTTTTTATGATCACGCGCAGGAACGTGTTGTTTTTCTTGTTACAGAAAAAACAGGTGGACTCTTGAACGCAGAAGGAACTTTACAGCCTCTCATGTGAAACAATGACTTATGAGTCACCTGAGCGCCTTCATGTTGAAAGCACACCATCATTGTCTGGCATTTGTGTTTCTATTTAAGGACCAGTTCTGTAGGATTTTCTGTTCACGTGGCAGTGGTTTTATTAATTATTGATGCGTGCTCAAACTTTGCTTCCCTCTGCAAATACATGGAAAAGTCTGAGTGAAACTTGTTCAAAACACATTCATAAATCACCTGTTAGAATCGGTGTTTGATAAAGTGACATTTTGTGTCAGAGTGGATCGGCCTACAGCAGCCTATCCCTGTGCACAAACAGTTTTTACTCTTTTCCTGATTCTTTAAAGCTTCCTCCAGCATTTTGTACGCCTTTCTATACTTGATCTGCACAAAAATGTGAACACTCACGACGGCGGTTTCACAAAAGAGGCAGCTTGTTTAATTTTTGTGGTCGGGACGTCCATGTTTAGCCTCTGTGGTCACAGAACTGTTGACTCATTTGTTCTAAATGTCTCCACCAGTCAGCTTGACAACAACAGGAGATATACTTTCAGCCTGTTTTGCTGAGAGCTGAATGTGAGCACCTCTCCTTAATGTGAGGCTATAAAGAATCCTTGACCTACATACTGGGGACATTAAAAAAAACATGGTGTCTTTATTTTGTATTTGCAAAGGTCACAGAGCTCACGTTATTTTTATGAGTTTATCACCTACGGATAATTACGCTAAATGATATGCAGAGTAAACAAAGAATGAGGACAGAGTGCAGGAATGAGAATCTGTATTATGATATTCTCCTACTAAGCTACAGGGCCCAGTTGTTTATGAGTCATTTAGTAGGATCTCTAAGATTTTTGATACCTGCGGTACCCCCCCCCCCCCCCCCCCCAAAAAAAAAACAACGCCTGAATAAATTATATGGATTGTCAAATTAAAAGAAAAAAAATTGGTCAAGTCATATAACATTTTCAGACATTTTGCACTGGATTTGTTTAACTATTGTGGCTACAAAATGGATAAAGTAGACATTAGCGTATCTACTAAGCATTTTAGTACAGTAAAGAAAAAAAGTCACAGTGAGAAATGCTCCAAATAGCTTCCAATATCAAACAAACGACTAATAATTACTTTCATTGTCAGATATATATATATATATATATATATATATATATATATATATATATATATATTAAAAAAAATATTTGTTTGTATTTTGTCTTGTTTTTGTCATTTGTCCATTTTTTGTCACTTTGGAACTTTTTTGTCAAATTTTCTGTCTCATTTTTGTTTTGCTTTGTGTTGTTTGTCTCATTTTTGTCATTTTGCATCTGATTTGTGTAATATTTTGTGTGTTTTTAGTCGTTTTTTTGTTTGACTTTTGTCATTTTGATCGTAAAGTAAAATACTATATCATTCAGTTCCAGATACCCGTGACTAAATGTTTCGTTCCTTTGTGGAAACACTGTGATCTAGAAGTTTTAATGTGTAAATGATAAACTGAGGCATAATATTGCTGAAATTGAACTTGTTTTCCTTCAGAAATTTCAGGTTCCTGAAATGTGAACATTTTCAGAATGCACTTTTTTTGCACTAAAAGGAAAAATTTGGCGTTGTTGTTATTTATAGGTGCTCTGATTTTACAGGTCATTTGAGAACAAACTGGGCTGAATGTGGCACCTCAACTAAAATAAGTTTGACACCCCTGATCTAGGACATTTAGAGCAACAGTGTGCACCAGAAAATTAAGACAGGAGTGACAAATCAACCTATAAAGTTTAAAATTATAAGTAAATATTAACTACATATTGAGGTCAAGACCTGTTATTTATGGTATGAATTTTAAGGCTTAAAAAAAATAAAATACAACCAGAGTATAATAAATATGAAGGCTAAACCCCAAGCTTTGGAGGAAAAAATAAAACATAATAAAATAAATATAAATTTTTTGTGCAGCAGTATGTGGTGAGCCGTGTCTCCTGCTGTCCGCTAGAGGTCGCTGCAGCTCCGCACTAACGCTCAGTGCAGCCGAGCAGCCAGTTGAGGAATGTAGCAAACCGGCAAACCGATTCCTCCGGTTCGCCATGAAAACACGGTGAATAAGCCAGCAGCCCCGGGAGTCATGTCACATTATAATGTACTTAATGGATACAAACTGGTCGCTACGCTTCTTCTTCTTTGGTTTGGTAAGTGGGGTGAACGCCCCGCCGAGACTCCTACAGTGTTAGCTAAACCGGCTACATAAAGCTAAACACACTCCGTCACACTGTGTTCGATGTAGCCTTCAGAGTAGTAGTTGGTGTAATATACAAATAGAAAAACCTGTACAGAACTTGACATTACAGTATCGGTGATATATCAGTGGGATTGAATTAGCGCATTAGTGTCCACTTGATTTATCTGTCTGGCTCGTATTCGCATTTATCTTCTGCCGAATGTGGCAGAAATATTTCATGCTTTTGTTTTGAAAGTCCAAACAGGAGCTGTAGATTTAATACTGTGTTTTAACCTGACGCACCACAAGCCAATGCAGGCCAGAGCAGCTGATGTTGAGGAGTTTTGTGTATGAAAGGGACCTAAAAAACAGTGATGCACCTCAGGCTAAACTGATGTCAAAGCTACTTTTCAGTCAACATATATGCGTATTTTATTTTTTCAATCTGAATAAATGAATCCTGGAAAAATCTGCACATATGCAATTACAAAGAAGCTTGCAAAGTGAACCTAATTTGTAGTGATTGTTTGATTGTAGTTTTGGTCCATATTTCATCTGCTATAATATCTCTTCAGTTTTGCAAATGAAAGTTAGGCTTCGTTTGGTTATTAGATTATCATTTTCATGAGTGATATTTTAATTTAATGTGCACTACTTGCTTCCTTGTGCAATATTGATTATCATGTGTAATTTTACTTTACTACTTCAGAATCATTGCCAGTATTACTTCTTGCTTTTCTACTCATGTCTTATTGTAGATTACATATTTAAATTTTCCTTAATGTGTTGTACTTATTGCTTTTCTAGTAGGCACTGCATTTATTCTCACGTTATGTCATTTTTTCCTTTCCTTTCGGATCATGAACATGCTTTCTTGTCTTATGCGGTTTTTAGATTTGCTTTAAAAAGAATGTATAGTCTTTACAAAATAACCTTGTATATGTAAATAGGTATTTGCAGTTATAGTGACTGATTAGAGCTTTGCTTAGATTTAACTGTGTTACACTATGTAGATCCGTCCAAAGTGTTTATCACATCTGTTCAAATAAATTTCTTCTGTGGATTTTCATGCTTTTGATTTGAGCTGCTTTAAATCGTATCTGTCTGCTCGAGTTCAAATTGCTGCTGACAGTAGGACTGCAGCCAAATCAGTATTTTCATCGACTATTCTGGCAATTTTGTTCCCTCAGTTTATTTGTTTTTGATCTATAAAATGTCAGAAAATGATGAAAAACATAAATCAGTGTTTGTCAAGTCCTAAGATCGCAACCTCAAAAGTGTGTTTTATCCACAGCCCAAAGATATTCAGTTTACTCTCTCAATCTGGAAATATTTAAATTTAAGACACTGCGATTAAAAAAATGACTTTTTGTTCTTTAAAAAACTACTCAAACTGATTATTTGAATATGAAAATAGTTGGTAAATAATTTAATAGTTGACTACTAATCGATTCATTTTTTGCAACTCCAGTTTATAGTTGTCCTCCAACTGCTGCTTATGGTTTCACAGTATTTACTCTGTATTTTGTACATTAATGATACTGTTTTCCATCTGCTGTGATGCCAATTTTAATGCTGATGATAACATCTTGCATGCTATTAGGCTTGAGGCATACAGGTGTCTTCCTGATTAGAAGCTGCTTTTATTACATCCTCCTGTTTATTTTAAACCTCATTTTAAACTTGACAATGACCAAATTTGTGCGTTTTGCAAGGGCATATATTCAAGCAGTAAATGCAGATCTATTTCATACAGTCTGTTTAAAAATATACAGTATATAAATATTGAGCATTTTGATCAGACATTAGATTGTCCTACTTATTATTGGAGGGTCATCATTGGCATCTAGATAGCATTAGCACCCCTCTGTCTTCATTTATAACGCCTTGCTGTTTAAGCTTCAGTGATATTTAACATCCTTTTATTTGGTTCAGAGTTAGTAACCATGATAGCAGATCACAGTAGAGACTGTCCTTAAAATGTTTCTAATAATATCCATCAATATTTTAATCAGTGTGATTGTGTGTCAGTGTGTGTAATGGTTATTTTGGGAAAATTATTTTCGTTTTTGTGATCCTGTGTTTAATTTGCTCTTGCAACAGAGACATTGATTTCTCCGACTTTTCCCGAGTAAATAAAGCTTAAGTCTCTAAAATAGGTGCAGCTGTGCTTGGAAATACACGAGGTCACCAAACTCTGGGTCAAGATCAAGGCGTGATAAATTATCCTGAAGTAGCAGCAGCAACAACTCTAATAGGAAGCAAAGGCAATGTCAGCCAAAAAGCCAGCAAAGTCGTAAGAAGAGGTATTTTAAATTACTGAAAAAAATGTAACATATTTCAGCCCTGAACTCATAACAAAATGTTTTACAAAATGCAAATATCATTAGTGCTGACATTGACCCAGTTATGACTTACTGGGACACTTACTGTTTGCTGGGAGTCATGAGGCAGATATTGTATTTATTAAGCTATATATCTTAGATGTAGAAATGCCTGTTTATTTGTGGACAATTATTGGTGTATGTGTATCAGAAAGTTTGTCAGAAAACAGTGAAGTGTAAAATAAACCCGAGCATTTCACTTGCTAACTTCTTCAAACATTTAATCACATGCAGAAACTACCTAATTAATTTTGTTTGAATGACTAAGTGACTCAAATATTATTCAGCCGGTCATGTCGGCACAAATAATTACTACATTTTCTTGATATTATAATAACGCTGCTTCTTCTTTTCTCGACACATCAAGCCTTCTCTGCTGCAGACAAACACACAGATCCGTCTCATGTAAGTGCTGCCGCTCAGATTCTTGCTGAGATTGTGTTTCATCGTGTGGCTTAACAGCGTTTGTCAGACTTATCGAGAATTTCTCCGACTCCCCGCAGGCAGCACAGCACCAGGAGCAAACTGCCCACAGCTCTGTTGGTGAGTGAAGCACTTCACTGCAGGTGATCTGATAAATTGTCCACAGCTATCGGCCATTTAGGGCAGCGAACCGACCTTTTGCATTTGCAACAAATCTCCATTAGTGTAATGCTGTAGAGTGTGAATGAGAAGTTTAATGCAGTTCGTTCCATTAAATAAACCTGATGTGAGTAGGAGTTTAACTCATCAAGCAGTTTTTGGGTGTTTTTTGCTCCTGTCACATTTTTACTCACTGTGGACTCATTTTCACTGAAATATTACAACCTGTACCTCTGTGGAAACAGGACAACTGTGACTAGAAGTATAGAAAACTCAAAAATAGCTTCTGTGCAGTATAATAAAGATATACTGGCATAAATCAGAACATATAAGAAACAAAATGCACAAAAATGGAAAACAACTAAAATTAACATGTTTTCACAAGGTTTTTTTTAACCAATAGAGGAAAAAAATGGTGACAGCATACTGTAGATTTTTGCCCTTTTTACTTTTATTTCCGTACTTGTCTCCTGTCTGTTCTATGAAAACACAGTCTGCAGTTAAGTCCTGTTCAGCTGAATAATTCCTGAATTTGCACCATGTAACTGTTGGTTGCAGATGAGTCTCTAATGGCTTGTTTTTTTTTTATAATCTGATTTCTGCAAACTATTTCTATTCAGCAATTTTTTCAATGAGACATAAAGGATAAAGGATGTCGATTAAACGTGATGATTTTAAGCCTAGATTGAGACCATTTTTCTAACACAACTCCATGTCACATGTGATTAGGTTAAGGACCGAGGGCTAAAATATAAAGCACCTCTCAAACCCACTGGCAGGTTTTGGAGGTCTGAGGGTTAAGGAGTAGTTTGACAGCTGGAGAGGTATGCTTATTGGCTCTCTTACTCAGAAGCAGACGAGAGGTCAGTTAGCTTACCTTAGCACAAAATTTGAAAGAAATAGAGACTGGCTTGACAGTTTCCTCTTTGCATAATCATGGCTCTTTGCTTTTCCTAATTTGTCATCCCCCCACCTTGTCTGTGTACGTTTTTGTCAGGGCTGGACGAGCTGGTTATAGTGATTCAGAGTCAGAGGAACTCCTATCATGCCCGTCGTGGAGGTCAGAGGAAGGTGGAGATTCTGCAGCAGGCAGCTACCCTTGGGCAGGTAACATCTAGCAGACATTGCACACAATGTTGTATGGATTTAAATCTTTTTGTGCCTTATGTTGCCCCGCATGCTCCAGTAGGTAGGTTTCCTGACAATGAGAAGTCAAATTCTAACAGTCTTTTATATAATTTCACCATATATGGGTTCATTTTCAGTAGCAGGAAAAAAGTAAGTGAATTATTTAGAATTATCATCATTATGTGTACATTTGTCTTCATCTGAGTTACAATTATGGCCAAACACAACTTATTTTAACTAATACAAATCTTTGTATTTTTCTTGTCCATAATTAATCTAAAGGAATATGGGAATAGTTAAAAGAACTTATCTGTAGGTGTGGCATTATAAGAGCACTGCGTAGGTAGTATCATCATTTGGCTCTGCCTCAGGTCTAATCCATGACTCCTGAAACAGTACTTGAGGTTATTGCTGCCCAAGGAGGTTAAACCATCATTGAATCCAAGGTTTCTCTTATTTTTTTTAACCAGAAAGATGAATGTTTTTCTTCTTTTATTTAATTTCTGATCAGATTAATGGTTTTATCTTTTTTCACAGCATTTATTTATTATTATTAAAACATACAACATGTATATAATTTGTTAATATGAGGCACAGAATCAGGAAGCTTAATGCAAAGTAATGATGCTGTAAGCAACTTCATTTTAAGTGTTTGTCGGTGACTTTTTACATAGATTATGCATTGATGTGGTATTACACAGGCATCAATAGGTGTCCTCCTTGTCATGGAGCCTTTTTACCTGAGCTGAAGCGAACCAAGCTCTCAGTTTGTCTGCACGGCGAAACAAATTTTGTTAAAGATCTCAATGAAATGAAATGACAGAATATGACAGACTGCAGTAGAGGCAGGGAACTGGCATTAGGAAATCAAGACACAGTTTTTGTTTTTTTTGTTAGTTGATTTTTAAAAATATTCCTTGATTTAAAAAAAAAATATAAAAAAAAAAAAAAAAAAAAATATATATATATATATATATATATATATATATATATATATATATATATATGGGAATAAAGATGTTTAAAAGGTTGTGTCAAATCAGAAAATCAGTCCTTGAAAGTGCTCTTAGAAGTTATTTGATTTTCGTAAGTAGCACATTTGCATTCACGTTCTTACCATCTTCTCTGCATGTGGGCTTGTGCTGACAGACTGTGAAGTGACTGTGTTATCTTAGCAGGATAGAGTGCAGCAAGTGAAAGCTTTGCCGAGATTTGTTTCTGGTCACGGCTTGATTGGAGCAAATGAGGGCAGGTTGTGCGTCATGTGTTTTTTTTTTTTGACTGACATATAACCTGATGTTTAGTTTGACTAACAGCAAAGGATTAAAGGTGGCAAACACTCTCAACTCTGACAAGCTGACATATGCTTGTTTTCTAATTTGTTTAAATGGGTTTTGTCCCGCAGTAATTTGATGGCATTAAAATAGGAACAGCAGCATCCCAGTTTTAATTTAATGCTTTGTTGACAAAGATTCATATGCACATCTTTTAGTCCAAGATGTCAGTGCCAGTACTGCATCTTCTCAGGTTTATCATCTTCACATTGTTGTCATTTGGATGCTGCAGTGTTTTTTCCCCCAACAGTACACTTGTAACACAAGGTCAGAAAACATCATTACACCTTGAGAATCTTAAGAGGCTCTGAAGGAAAGCATGTGGGTTTGCATGTAAACTTCCAACAACTTTGTATTTTTCATGCCCCGGACCTTTGAACCATAAAACCTACTATCCTAAAAATTAGACAAACCAGCACTAGTTAGTTACTTTAAGAAATTTTTTTTTAAAAAGGACACAGAATCATCAGATTATCAACTTTCCCATGGTCCATGAATAGCTCATCTGTGTACCTGTGTGTCTGGAAAATTAATTGAATCTAAGCTTAAAATCATAATATTTTCAGCATAATCAAAATGACTATATTCTACATGTCTCATTAAAAAAAAAAAATTACCAGAAAGGCATAATTTGTACTAACCTGATTATGCGAAAAACAAAAAATTCTACAGTCCTCAGCCTAACTGACAAGCAATAACCGACTCAGCTGTGACCAATAGTCATGTGCCAAAAATTCAGAGACTTTTCATTTTAACTGTAGTCTGTTTACACAGAGTAGATAGGAGACAAGTATAGAAATACATTATAGAGGAAATCAGTCACACTTTATTAATAAAATAAAGGCTGCACATTAGGTGTAGAAAGATACAAACTTTCTACACCTAATGTACACTAAAAACATATTGTATAACATCTGTAGGCACTCGGGAAAAAATATTCTACATATTGATTATAGTTTTTTTTTTCAATTTTTGTAAAATAATCAAATAAATTCAACCTTTTTTTCCCTTTCTTATGATATATGGAAATGTAGCGATTATTAATTCATTTTGAGTTCTCTGTACTTCTAACCATGGTTGTACTGTTTCCATAGAGATGTTGGACTCAGTGAAAAATGAGCCCACAGTGAGTAAAAATGAGACAGGAGCACAAAAACACCCCAAAACGACTGGGGTTCAGAGTTTTAAACTACAAGAATGCAATGATATATCAGCAACGTGGTGCAATATTCTCTTTTTTTTCCTACTAGTTGAGCCTTTACCAAACCCTGTTTAAGGTCACACTCTCCTCCAGAGTTCTGGGTGTGTAATTAATTTCTTAAAACCACCTCACCTCACAAGTAATAAAGTCCTGTCACACATTCATCAAGCAACTCACTCCTGCATCAAAAAGTGTCTGAGTGACCTTTACAGCAATGTTTTGGCAGTTTTTAAAATAAGACTTTTGAGGTGCCACGCTCATATGTGTCCTTTTAATTTGAAACTCCAGCCGGCATTAAGTTATGAGTCACCAACACCTCTAAAATTTACTAATTAACAGGTGAAATGTTATGTGTTTATTCAAAAAACCTAAGTGTAAAACTGGGAGGGTGCAGTCTGTTTGCCTGTGACCTAATAAACTGCTGCATTATACCAGTGAGACATTTGATGCTATGTTTTGTTGCAGCAGCTCTCCACAGAGAAATGGCAATTTGCTTCACTTTATTCAGTCATACCTGCTTGTAAAAGTGCAGTAATGGCCTAATCCACTCCCATGAGTGTTGTTTTTTCAAAGCCCTTGCTGGAGCTTTGCCTGGAATAGACATAAATCAAAGGCATCCTACTTTGTTTTTGGTCACTGGGTTCTGGAAATGAAAATGAACATAATTTATTGAGAGACTTGATATACACACCCTGACAGGAAAGAAGCAGATATTAACTCCTGCTGACTATCTGTCGAAATGTTTTTACTTTTGATTATATCAGTGCTTTGAAAAGCTGCATGCGAGAGATTTGTGAGCTCTTCTGTGCGAGTCAAAACCAGTAACTTCTGAGTTTCCTTTTAATATGTCGCCTTGTTGAGGTTTTCATTGTCAAAACTTACAGCAGGATGTGGTAATGTTGTTACTCAACATGTTGAGAATATCCAGCAGCTTGTACTCAGCAGACCATTTGTCAGTGCAGCATGTATGATTTATTCTCAGTGGTTATTTTATGCAATTTACACGCCCAGATGACAGTTCTGCTCACTTAATACTCCACTTAAGTACATTTTTAAGGTAATTGTACTCAAAGATTTCCATTTTATGCTGCTAAATACTTGTGCTCCTCAACATTTCAAACTAAAATGTTGCACTTTAATTGATTTTACAGCTAACTGTTGTGAAAAATTTAAACTTAAGTTTATGAGTACATTGCAGTGGTAAAGGTTAAGTGATTAAATTATACTCCTTGTCGCTTTTTCATGTCAAACGTCTGAGTTGCTGCCTTCAAAAACTTCTCTGATTGTTTAATTTAACACCTCAAAATGTAAAATTATCCAGTATTTGATAGGAAGGCTAAAATCTAAAATATGTTGAGTTTTTTTAAAATCGCTTTTTTTGTAGCAGATTTTTTTTTTATACCCCATTAATCGTCTCATGACAACTCAAGTTCATCATGTGACCCTTCACCTTATCTTGGCTACCGAAGTTTTTACATAAAACCTTTCTGCAGAAGATGTGCTGTTACTTTTAGCGGCTTTTACTTTTGCTGATGCTACTTCGGCACTTGCACTTTTTACATCCTTCAGAGAGAAGCTCATACTTCTACAGTACAGTGCCTCCTAGTGGTAGAAATAATAATGGCTTTTAGACCTAGAAGAACAGTAAAGTTGTTTTTAATATTCAGTAAGTGACATCAATGCAGTGACTTAATGGGGAGTGTTATATATCACTATCAACACTCAATAAAAGTAGAAATGAAGAGAATTTCCAGATTACACACATTGGTACACGAAACAAGAAACAAAGACACAGAGTTTGTGCCCCTAATGAATTAACTTAAATGTTTTGTGTTGGTTTCTTTAATGTGACCACAGAGTCATGGAGAATTAATTCATGGACATAATATGAAATTTCAATTATGTTTCATACAGGGAGTTCCTGTTATCATTCTCCTCCATGAGTTGTCAGAGTACGAAGGGGTCTGGAGTATCCTCCCTGCGCTTCCACTGTGAGTTCTGAGCCGACATATGGAGATGATAAACAAATCAGTTAAATCACACTCATTTAATTAAGCCTCAATCATTTCTCTGCGAAATTGAAACACAAAAAGCTGATGGCTTCTTCTGAATCTTTCCAGTCTGTCTGCCTCTTATGGCCGACAAGCATCTTGGTTTTTCTTCATAGAGGAGGAAACCACAGTCACACTGGCTGCTGTGCTGCAGGTCCTCAGCAGATATCAAGTCCAAGAGGTGAGATTCAGACACACACTGACACACAAACATATTTCTAGTAAAACACTTCCTGTACATCGTTTGCCCTTTGTTCTGTATTAATATCCTCATGGCAATTTACAGCACAGATGTACACTACTAGTCAAAGGTTTGGACACACTTACTTATTCAATGCTATTTATTTATTTGCATTATTTTCTACATTGTAGATTAATACTGAAGATAAACACTTTTTTGCTAACAACGTAATTCCATATGTATTCCTTTATAGTTTTGATGTCGTCAGTATTAATCTACAATGTATAAAATAATGAAACAAAAACCACTGAATGAGAAGGTGTGTCCAAACTTTTGACTCGTCGTGTATAAGTTAAATTTGACGCGCTTTCATTCCCTTTTTGCAATTCACAGGAATGGTTTTTGGGTCGGCGTCTCCATGACAACGAGGCCTCCATCATCCACCACTATGCCTTCTCTGAGGATCCCATTTCGTTTGGTTATCCTGACCCGGCAGCAGGCTGGGCTCTCAGCGCTCCACTGCTGCAGAGGTGTCCGTGTGTGCAGATGTGTGAAAATCAAAATCACCAATATGTTTCAGTGCCTTTTTAAAAAAATAAAAAAATAAATAAATCTTGTACACAGCAGCCTATAAGCCTTCTTATGGTTGTTTCAGAGTTACTGAAGAAAATAACCTAATTTAAGTAAATAAAAAGAAGAACATACACGTTAGAAACCTAATTTGCCATAAAATGCAAAGAATGTATGCTTGAATGTGGTTTTTAAACTTTGTCTTACAGCCGTGACAAAAGATAATTTTCTGTTTTTACTTGGAACAAAGTTATCTATCTATCTATCTATCTATCTATCTATCTATCTATCTATCTATCTATCTATCTATCTATCTATCTATCTATCTATCTATCTATCCATCCATCCATCCATCCATCCATCCATCCATCCATCCATCCATCCATCCATCCATCCATCCATCCATCCATCCATCCATCCATCCATCCATCTATGTATAATCACACCACCATTCTACCAGAAAATAAACATTTTAATAGGACTTATATACCTTTGACAAACTAATGTACATTCACAGTATAGGAAAGTTCCCCTTTCTGTTATTTCTCTTTTTAAAACCTTCTTGTGATTCAGACTTGCAGAGCGGCTCCAGCACGAGAATCTCAAGTCGGATTTTACCATCGACTTGAAACATGAGGTACAAGTTTTGTGAGTCTGTGTCATCTGTCTTCCTGTGTCCATCACTGTAACAGAATAATTACTGCCAGGACCTGGTTCTGATTCAGCTCTACATTGTATAACTGCTGTGAAACATCAGTGTCGTCTTTCAGGCTGCCTGCTGAGCTGAAATGCTCAGACGTAACAGTGACAGACAGTATTTCCCCGACGACTGACCTGCCTTTGGCGAAAAAGCTCTGCTGATTCCCTGCTGCTTCCTATGCCTGTAGCTTTTGATAGATATGTTATTATGTTATCAATGCGAAAGCTTGACTTCTGAATGGGTCTGTGCTGTTACACTGCCTGGCAACAGAAGCCTTCACCCATTCCTACATTTGAGGAAAAAACTTTTTTTTCAGTTTCTTTGAAAAAGTTGAAGAAATGTTATGGGAAAGGCTCCCTTTTTTGTGCAGCAGTTTTAGAGTTATCCTTATATTAGTGGGAATTCAAGGTCCAAGCAAAGTTGTGTTGCTTTATTTTTGTGGTGTGACATTAATTCCTACCATTATTTCCTTTTCTTTAAAATAAACTGATAAAACTATTGAAATAATTCTTAGATTATCAACAAGCAACAGATGATGAGTCATTCACCATGTGACTGTATGTGAGTTAAACTGTGCAACATCAAAGTAGAAATAGGTCCAGAGCTGGTAGGAATTAAAAGATGTTTACAGTTTGGAGTCCTGGGATGACCTGCTATAAATATCTGAGGCTGAAGTTAGACAATTTAATGGCTTTTAAATCATAATAGTGACTATCAATGGTATTTCAGTTTATCCACAAGGCGTACATTTGTCCTCATGTGAATCAATGTATTTTTATTTATTTTAATTAGATTGCATTGTATATTTGGGAGGAAGGAAACGGTCCAAAGCTGACGGCAGTTCCAGAGTTTTGCACAGAACAGAGAGACGACTGTGCTACAACGTTTACGACCTACCTCCCCAACTGTGTATGTACAACTCTTGATTTCTTAACTTGGGGCCATTTTACTGGGGTAAACATCGTGTTTAAGTTATTCTGTCTTTGTATGACTATAGATGAGCATGCATTTCTGCATCCGAGCATGTGTTTGCCACAATTATGGCTTCAATAGTACCTGCCGCTTAGAGATTTTTTTCAACATCATAAGCTGAATATTCAGTCAGCTGTCAAGACTATGTTGTGATGTCAGTAATCAGGACATGATGTACATCTCTGATGGCTGATAACACACCAAAATCAATGCCATATTTCTTTTATTTAGTTTGAATAATCAAATATGGGAACAGTAAAATAAATGCACATATGAGTTTGTTTATGGTTTCCTCACCTTTAGTCACATTTACAACTCAGCTCTGCAGCTTAGTTAAATGCCAGACACTTGAACCCTAAATGAACAGAAAAACAAAGAGGAAAAAGTCCAGTGGGCTGCAGGAATCGGCCTGAAGGCTAACTGGAAACCTAGTAGACAATTACTGAGTGGGATGAAAGATTACAGCAGTTTTTGTTCACTGAGTTGGATCAGAGCAAATAAAAATCTGCACTTTAGCACCTTTTAGAATACATGACACAAGGTTAAACATGACAATAGCACACAAGGGGCATCTGAGTCATCGGTAGAAAATATGGATTCTTGAGAAGCAAGGTTTGTATTAACAAAGTTAAGTAGACATTTTACCTGGAGTACATGCAAAGTACATATTCTTTTTTTATAACAAGATGGGAAAGAACATGATCTCATTCATGATGTAACCAAATACAATATCAGCTGGAAACCCCTGTTTGTTTACTGCATTCAATTCTGCTATCTTTGAAGATTTTAAAATTATGCATATCCCTGATCGTGTAATTTATTTTTCAGCAGTGTCAGGAGAGTGAATATAGATGAAACCAAACAGCTTATTTTTTTCAGCAGTATTAGCCTGATGAACTGCAACCTTTGACAATAACTGGATGAACTTGCCGATATACCTGAATTTTAGCTTGTTGTTTGTTTTTAATCAAGGCAGAAATCATTTCCCTTCTGCTCTTCTCTAGGGGGACCCAGTGTTGAAGAAAGATGTTTTCGTTGCCGTGAAAACTTGCCGAAAATTCCACTCGGAGCGAGGTGTGTGTGTGTGTGTTTTCACAGATCTTGAAGGACAAATCATTCATTCGAAAGATTAATATTCAGTAGTGATGAAAGAAGCTGTTCGGGTTGCTCATTTAAGTTAAAGTGTCAACACATTTATTATGATTAAATGTCTTGTATTTGTGTTCTTACTGTAGTAAATGTTCAGAAGTTTTTTCAGAGAAATGCACTTAAAAATTTTACTTACTCTGCAGAAAAACTGCCCTATTTTTTTTACCACATTTTGGTATTAAAATGTTGATACAGATGCATCAATTTGTAAGTAGGGGCTTGCTTTTGTTTATACCTCAATTAGCCTCAAGAAGCTTGTGCTGTCAAAACAGTTCTGACCCACTGGACCTGAACACATGGACTGTGGAGGTTTCCCGTATTGTCTACAAGACTACTGAGGTTTTGGCAGCAGATCCTTTGGGTCCTGTCAAAGTAACGCCCACATGAAGTCCAAAATTTTCCAGAGGGACCTTTCATTGAAACAGTATAACCAGTGTTATTCACTCTGTTAGTGTTTTTAATGTAGTAGGTGGTCAGCGTATATACAGCTAATTGTTCCAGTGTCCAAAAGGGCTAATAAGCTCAGTTTTATTAGTTAACAATGCTTTATACTTTGTTATTATTTTTTTTCTTTATTTGATAGGGACAGTGCACATTAATGAACATCTGTTTAGACAGCAATGGACGTAAATATGCCAGATTTTAGCAACAATGCTAATTTACATCTGCAGTCCCTAGGCAGGTAAAAAAAAAAAATGAAAAAAGACAGTGATACATAGGACAATAGGTCACAATCAAAGCACATTGCAAAAAGTACATAAAGAAAACATAACAGTGAAACATACAATAAAACATAGGACAATAGGTCACAATAAAAGGACATTACAGAAAGTACACAAAGAGGTGAAGGGTCAGTGGTCACAACACTGGTTCTGGACTGTTAGCTGAAATACTACAGCTGTTAAATAATAGAAAGTAACTCAAATTTAACCCTCTGAACCCCAAAACCCACTGGCAAGTTTGGAAGGCATGTTGTCTTTAAAAAAATCACCCAAACTGCACCAGGTAGTTGGTGTGAAAACAGATTGAATAGTGAGAGTCTCCATGTTTTGACAGTCTTTCAACATCCGTGTACGATGTAAAGTTCCATTACGAAATGTAACCAAATCTTCATATTTCAATAAAACCACCCTATTCTCCATGTCCTCTCTGTACATTTGTCAGTAAAAATATATTTGCTTTAAGCAGAGTCTAAAACAAACCAGCAGCTCTTCAGTCATTGATGACCCAGCTGTGACCAACAACCATGCGACAAAAATTCAGGGACTTTTCAGCTGAACTGCAGGCTTTATTTACACAGGGCAGATAGGAGGCAAATTAAAAATGTAAGTAGTGAAATATCTTTAGTATGTATGTCACCATTTGCTTTTCCAGCATTGGTAACAAGTGTGGGCACCTGCACAGAAGACATATCTCTCTACTTCTAGCAATGGTTGTGTAGGACTTTATATTGCAGTGAAAAATGAACCCACAGTGACGGGAGTGAAAAATGCACAGATAGAGTCTAATTCTTTCCCCCATTATTTAGAAGCATTAGACATCCTGCATTATTTGATTACCCAGCCCTTTCAATTAGCAACTTGGAGAGTTTTAATTACAGGCTTTGGCCGCCATCAAGCTGCGTACGTGGGCTCCAGAGACAATGTTGTTAGTGGATCAAATTTCTCTCCTTAACTTGGTGTCCTTTTCCCTTTTTGCCGTTTGTCATCGCAGTGCCAGTGGTGAAGGCAACCTGGGAGAAAGACGCTGGGCTTTTAGAGTATTACAGCGACGTCCCTGATGCCTCCATACCGACTATCAGCCTGGGAGTTCCCAACACTGAGAGAGGTGAGCTTTTCAGCAGCAAGGCTTACTTGTACTGCAAGATATGTTGAAAATCAGAAGGAGCCTGAAGAGAAAGTCACTGAAAAAAGTCTTTATCAGCTTATTGACATGACTGTAGAGATGGCAGTGTTGCTCAGTCAGTCCACTGCTTTTGTCTAGACATGTAAGCAATAGATCATTATTACAGGGACTTTTAACGTCTCCCAACATTTCCTCGAACCCCTGAGGTTAACATTTTTTCCTTGTCAGTGAAATGTCATAACAGCCATTGTATTTCTCTGACATTTGCCACCCTTATGGATATATACATGAGCCTCACATGTGTTTAGAAATAAAATAATGAAGGATTTTATGAAGGTTTATGGTTTCTGCATGTCTCTAGTAGTTTATGCATTGTAAACCTCCATGAGTAGGACCCTCTTCTTCATCTTTTTTACAGTTTTTATCTCTATGTTGTTTACCTGAAGGACATTGTGGGAAGACATTTGCCATCTTGAGGCGTTTCCTGAGTCAAACTCTGCCGAAAGCTGATTGGCTGCTCATTGTTGACGATGATACTCTTATCAGGTAAATAGGAAAATACTTTTTGCATAGCACACGCATAGTAATGTTGCAAAACATAGTGAAATAATCATAGAACTGACATCAAAACACGAATATAATAAAAATAAAGCGTATTATTTAATACAATGTAGCCCTAAAAGTAATTTTAACTTTATGAATGTATTGCAAATGAAGGCTTTATTACCTATTTCCTCATTCCAACCTGCATCTATCATATATGAAATTAAAACCAAATAGTTTTGTTTCCTATTGCAACAGTTTTTTTAAGCTCTGCTGGATTTTTCCTCTCCTGTTCCAAGCGACTGTCATTCTACATGTGATGTTCAGACAATACCGTCCAATAGGATAAGAATATAGACTTTTGATCAGCATGTTTCTGTCAATTTAAATTTGTTTGTCTATCCCAAAAATGCAGCACGTTTGAGATTGTTTGGCAAACTAAATTATTAAATCGTAAACATCCATCAGAACTATCTATGTGGTATTAGACACTGAAACAAAAAAGATTTATAAGAAAAATTGATAATTTTATAAAGATTTTCAGTAGCGTGTAGACTGTGATCTAGCTTTGGGGTATTTCACTGACAATTTAACATTACTAATGCTACTTTTTTGACTCTCAAGCCATCTTAATTATGTTTTTTTGCTTTTTATTACTGCTGTTTCCAGTGTAGTTTCCATGAAAAACGTATAAACAATCTGTCTTGCTGTTCCTGCTCTGGCAAGTACATTGTAAGATCAAAACCGACATCTTTTCTCACTAATATGTCCAACTATATAAAGATTTTTAATGAGTTTAATGTAATTTTCTCTCCTCCTCGCAGTGCCTCGGGAACTTTTGAAAGTCAAATCTTGATGCGTCACATCTGTTTTTATGACGTTGTTATTAAAAGGTTCTGTACACAGGTTGTTTTCACTTGCTGGATAACTATAATTTTGTTCAGGTTTGTGAAGTATGATTAGAGAGATTTCAGTCTGTACACACACACTCAGCCTAGAGAAGAGTTTAATCAGGCGAAATATATGAGAGTAGACATTAGGTGTTTAAAACTTCATCTAAAAATCCTCTGTATGGATGTGCCATGACCTTGTTTTTGTGTTTATGCTGTATGAATGCATGGAGCTCACTTTCTGTCTGTCTGCTGATCGTAGTTTACCTCGACTGCGACGACTCCTGCGCTGCTATGATCCGACAGAAGCAGTGATCCTCGGGGAGAGATACGGCTATGGCTTGGTTCAGAAAGGATATAGCTACTCCACAGGAGGAGCAGGGTGAGGCTGCAGGATGAAGGGAACATGGCTGGTTTGTTGATGTTGATGTGAGCTTAGACAGAAGCAGAACTCTTTCACCTTCCTCCACTAGTGCAGCTCTGACTGAGCCGTTTATGTTTGTCCATCCCAAACAGCCCATGAACCAACTCCACAGACGTTAGTTGTACTTTTAGCAAGAGACACAACAAACATTTCAGTGGAGCATTTGTGTTCAGCTTTCCTGCAAACATGTGCAGGAAGAAGAAGCTTCGAAAGTGTCACAGAGGATGAGTTCAGAATCCTGGGGGGAGCAGCAAGTAAGCAGCATGACAGACATGGAAGTTTTCTTTAAGCTTTCAGACATTATTGACAGAGCAGTACTATCCAAAATGACCACTAGCACACTAATGAGAAGGCTTGAGTGTTTGCAATTAAAACCATAATGAGTTTCTATTAAAAAAAATAAATATTGGTTTAATATTTCTAAAGAGAAGTTGATTTTTCTTTTTTTTATAATGGGTCAACTGGGACCAAAGACTTTTGAGATGCTTCTGCTTTGGTTTAAGCCTGAAGCTGTGCTAGTTGCTGCTTGGTCTCAACACACAATTGTTCTGCAAGATTTTATTAAAACTCTAACAACCACAAAATGATGCACAACAGTGTAAACACAAGCACATCTATAGGTCCAGATTTTCACTGAGTGACAGTGCTGCTAACACAGTGCTGTGTAGTACAGTCTGTACCTGCTTGACCTGAAGCTTTACTGCATTGACTAAAATATACTAAAGTGCAAAATCTACCACTATATCATCAAATCAAAACATTTAAATGTCAGAAGCATCACAATGAATTTATTATAGGTAACATTTTTGACATTGTCAGAAAACTTGAGATATTGAATAGACTTTAAAAAGCTAACACATTTGGATATTTTGAAAACAATAGAGAGTTGTATCTTGGATCTGATGGTACATGGGTGGTGTAGCAAAAATGTAGTAAATTATGTAGCAGCCAGTGATAATAAGATGTGGCGTAACAGCTTCATGTGGCAGCACCATATATGTAGAAACTATACTTTATAATTAAAATTGCACTCGTTTATCAGGTTCACCACTGAATATGAATTTGGAAATTAATTAACCCCTTAACGCTGATTGTCATGAATTCGCATCATACCGCTTTCATTCAGACTGCAACCAAGATAGCGTATCCATTCCCCCAATGCCAGTTTGTGCATATTCAATACATACCTTGGAACCTTCTTGCAAGCACTGGTTTCTCGTAGGACCGGTTGCAGTGGGACCTAGTTATTATATATATGTTATTATTATTATTCTATATCTATTTTATGTGCTACAAACAAATTAACAATGCCAACTTAATTTAGCATCAGCTGGAAAACAACAACAGAAATAATTCATTTTTTCATATAATTGTAAATAAATTCAGGCGTCAAGGGGTTAATACTTCAGATTGAAGATTAATAATTAATCAAATCTACTTGTATTGATTAGTCTCATTATCAAAAGTTGTGAATTTTGATTTCATTCACCTCCAGTTCCCAAACAAAGAAATAGACGGTAAAACAGATGTTAATTATACTATATTTATTAACTTACACTACAGATAAACAACAAAGATGTAATAAACAAAAGACAGATTTGGGATCATCGCTCCGGTGATGTGGGATTTCCTTAATGTTCAGTTTTAAGCTGTTCAGTCAGTTATTGTACAGAAAGTCCTGTGTGTTAGAAGGAGAGAAAGGTCAGGAGGTGAACAATGCAATCTCCTTTTCTTCAGAGATGTTGTTGGCACTTTATGACCCTGATTAGGTTCTGGTGGAGGTAGGAGACGTCTTCTTGTCTCCAAGAGAGCTGCGAGTGGTCATTTTGTAGAAAACATCTGCAGACATTTAGGTGTGAGTTTTGGGTTAGCTGTTTTCTGAAATGGTTTCTTGCCAAATTTACAGCTGTGGGAAAGGCTCTCTGGATTCTCTGTGTGTTGCTTTGGGATGTTCTGCTGTTTCATTTTCTTCTCACATACTAAACACTCTGTATGTGTGTGTTTAGGATGGTGCTCAGTAGGACGGCTGTGTCCAGGCTGCTTTCCTCTGGTTGTAGCTGCTACAGTGACGATGCTCCTGATGACATGGTGCTCGGCAGATGCTTCACTGCCCTCAGGGTTCCCATCACACACAGTCCACTGTTTCACCAGGTACACAACGACACACAAACAAACAGGTTCATATTCTTAACATGTTAGCGATGAACTCCCTTAACTGCATTTGTCTCTCAAATCCTAAATGTTGATATGTGCTCAAAAAGAACAAGGTTAGACGACATGTTGCTCACCACAAAATGGGATAAAATTCTACGAAGAAGCGAAAGGACAGTACAACATGAAGCTCATTATAGAAAAATCTAGTTTTATTTTTACAGTTTATACTTTTCCTGTTGAACAAATTCCAAGTAAGTGCATAACCTACAGTTAGTGCACAGAAAGTCAGCTGTTTATATAAAAATGGGAAATACAAGGCATTATAGTCATATAAAAAAAAAAAAAAAAAAAAAAAAATATATATATATATATATATATATATATATATATATATATATATATATATATATAAATAAATAAAAAATAAATATAGGGTCACTACTTCGTGGATTTTTGCCTGTTGCGGGGGGTTTCTGGAACCTAATCCCCATGATAGATGAGGGACCACTGTATGCACTGTACACAATCACAACAGAATATTGAATTGTGAGCCCAGAGCAATAGACACGGACATGAGGATTCAGAAGGAACTTTTTGGTAGAAGCAAACCATCTCTCACCCTGTTCACATGGCTCAATAAAAGTACGATAAAAGACTCAATAAAACCTAAAGTGCTCCAAGTGTTGATGGGAATCAAATATACAACACTGGCCTTTATCCAGTATCAGATGATGCTGTATGTGATGGTCATGCTTGTCTTCCCTGTTTGGTTTGAAGACCCAATCACAACAGAATATTGAAACGTGAGCCCACAGCAATAGACACCGTGACTCCAGTAATCTCCTAAATCATTATGCAGACACACAATGAAGCTGCCCACACAGAGACAAACCACTTGTTCTTGACATTTTAGGCCCGACCAAATGACTACCCCGAGACTCTGATCTCGATGCACCAGGCCATCTCCTTCCACAAGCACTGGAACATAAACCCCGTGGCCGTCTACAGAGACTGGCTGCAAGACGCACAGCCACGAGATGAACTGTGAAAACACTGTGAGTATTTTGTTGACAAGCAGTGAATCCAAATTTGCACAGAATAACTGTTGTCATCACTGCAATCCCCCAGAATTTCAGGGAAATTACCTGCACTGATTTTGATAAATAAAATATGACTGTGTGTTACAAGAACGGGTCACAGTAAATTAAGTGTGTCACTCTACGGTAACTTTTAGCCTCATTTCATTCATGGTTTCAGTTTAACGACCTGTTGTTGAGTCGGAGCTCAAAAAATCTCTGTTTTTCTGCCTCCGCTGGATGTGAAACTGACCCTAGCAACTGTTTTAGTGATGGATATGTTGTTGGGAATCTTATTTATTTTAATCTGACAGGGAAAAAAAATAGATAATATACTTTGGAAACTGTTCAGGAGTACTTTCAATGTAAGTATTTTCTGAGTTAAGATGGGCCTCTGTATTTATGATGTGTGTTTTCCCCCAGGTGTCTGTTCTCCTCCTGACCTACCCTCTAGAGAAGTTCCTGGTCATTGTTTTCCCCTTTAGCAATCTGCGGCCAAGCAAACTTCAGACAGGGGTGAGTTATTCTACTGATCAGTAGCGGATCCTAACAGAATCAGTTCATTTGGAGTGAATCCAGAGTTTACCTACCACTTTGATAATTCTATGTATAAAATAATCACACACTCTTATAGTATCAAAACACTGGATTAGCTGAACTTCTTCCAATGTTCCTGAAAAACTTAATGACCAAATTGAGCATCACTTCAGGCAAAACATCTGTTTCATTTACTTTTGCTGCCGTGGCTCTCTCCACCAACACAACCTCCCAGTGATGCATTATATGTTTGTTATTGTTTATCTAACTCAGATGTAATACCTCATCCTCATTACCGCCTGGATTACTTGAGCAAAGTATTGTCAGGGAACTCTAAATGCAAATCCATTTACTCTAAATGCTCCTGAACACATCTCATTAAAAGAAATTATCTGTGCTCTGTCAGAAAGTGCTGCTAGTTGCTGCTTGTTTTCCTCAGAGTCTAGATGGAGTCTAAAATACCTCATCCTCAGTGAGCAGGAGGAAACTAGTCTGAGCAAAGTGTTTGGTGTTTGCTCTAGTTAACTGACTGTCAGCGAGGATGGAAATCATTTTTTATCATGTCAGAAGTTCTAACAGCATGTTTGTTGCCTCGGTGCAAGGTGGTACTGGCATCCATCTGGCTGCTGGGGTTCATTATTGCCGCCGTCCCCCTAATGAATGAGAACATCTTCGGGAACTACTACGGACATAATGGGGTCTGCTTTCCGCTGCACTCTGACAGACAAGAAAAACCTACTGTCAAAGGATATTCCACAGGGATTTTTCTGGGTAAATTGAAAAAATAGTTGTATTTTTTTCCTGAAAGCGTACATTACAGTAAAGATTTACATATAAATTACACTGTTTGCAGGATGGGAAATTCTGTTTCGATAAACTGATGGAGCATTCAGTTTTGCATGATTTTTATGTAAATGTATGTAGGTGAAGGTAGGCTGATTTTTTCCCAACTACATTTTTCAAAGAGCTAATTATTTCTTACTTTTAAGATTAAAATTTTACATTAGCAACATCTGCATAAATACATTATTGTTAAAGATTAAGCCTGTGCTTTCTAATACTTTTGGCTTGTGACCCACAAAACTAAAATACTGTCTAGCTGGGCCCTTGTCTCCTTTTCAGAACTTGACCTTCTGGCTTCATTGAGACAATCGTTTGAGGCCCAATTGTGCACATTTTTTTTACATTTATTACATACTGTACATTTAATTATGTCACAAAATATGCAAAGATTCATGTGTTTGAATGTGCATCTCTTTAGGCCTAAACCTGGTGGCATTCCTGGTGATCGTCTTCTCCCACTCCAGCATGTTTTACTCTATCTACAAAACTGGCATCAATGCCACAGACCTGAGGAGCAGACTGCCCAGAGATGTAGCTGTGGCCAGCAGGTTCTTCTTCATAGTGTTCTCTGACGCCCTCTGCTGGATTCCCATATTTTTAGTCAAAGTCCTCTCACTGTTGGAGGTGGAGATACCAGGTAAGAACTGAAAGAGCACCTTTGTAGACATTTCACAGTTACTGTGTTTCATCATTAATCACTAAGTCCAGACATCAGCTGCTTTGGTTTAAAATAGAAAACCCAGAAGAATATATTTAAATTGAATGATGCTGAATGTGCCTTTCTGTTGACATCCTACATGTCACTTTTCTACTGTTTGAAGCCTATGTTTGTGGAGTACCATCATAAAAAGCACCTACAGACACATACTGCATTAAAATTCTAATTCCTTCCCTCTGGTTTGCTCCGTTAGGCACAATCTCCAGCTGGGTTGTCATCTTCATCCTTCCCATCAACAGTGCCTTGAACCCCATCCTGTACACCTTAACCACCAGCTTCTTCAGAGAGCAGGTGGAAGTTTTACTCTGTCGCTGGCAGAGAAGGCACACCTTGAAGAAAGACAGCAAAAGCCTCACCTCCTCCACGGTGTTCACGGAGGCGACACGGGCCGCCTGCTACCAGCCACCAGCCTACCTCCAGCAGGTGTCATTGATCAGCGCAGATCCTCGCTACGCCTGAGAGCATTTTTTACAAACTACAGTCATGGATCTACATGACATCCCATGTTTTAATGAGACAAACTTCCAGGAAATAATCAGCAGTCACTGGGATGCGCTATCATGCTCTGACATTCGTAACATGTGATACTTTTTCCCCTTGCACATACATGCGAGGAGCACCTGGGAGTCACTCCAACAAGTGAGGAACCGCAGATGAAACCACAGACTTTAAGGTTAACTCTGTGCTACTTGAGCTACAGTTGCTTCCATGTTTACATGCTCATGTGGCCTCACATTTGATTTTTTCCAGGTGTGGGTACAATACAATGAAAATACAAACAACAAAGAGGTGGCTGAAAGGATGTAAGTATGTGCCGTACACATCCCTGCACCCTGAGGATGATCACACAAGACTTAATGTCCTCAGTCATGCAAGAAAAGTGCTCATTGAGCTTATGGAGCTGGAAGACTAGCGGCTGAATATCTGTTTTATCTCACGGTCACAGTCTGTTTTTTATGGAGAAACTGAAGGATGAGGCTCACAGATGTGACATGAAGATGTGAAGGATAGATGGTGTCATTCAAAAAACAAAAGAAGCATGAAACGAGTCTTGGACTGTCAAAGGTGTAGCAATCAAACAGCGTTGATGGAATCATAATGCCGACATAAAAGAAATGAGAATGAATCAGCATTTGCACACAGTTTTACTTCAATGTGTGTGAAAATAATACATATGTTAAATGCCAAAGTCCAGGTTGCCTTTTATTTTTTGTGTCATCTGCCAATTAAAATGCAAATTCAAAGTCAGTCTGTCATATTTTTAATCATCTTTAATGGCACAGTTTGTAATAAAAGCACAATTCAAGGCGTACATTTATTAGGCTGTCTAAATAATTCGTGACATTTGTTCCGTTCTCTTTCTATCTTTCAGCCATGTTATGTTTAATCTACTTATTCACAGGAAAAGAATTTCCATGACACTTTCCATGTCACTTTCTAGTCTGTTCTAGTTTTTTTTGTTTATTGTTTTTATCTTTTTGCCTTTGCAAATGGTGTTTTTATCAGATCATGTGAACTTTATTTTCTTCATCAAACTCCTTTTCAGCAATGCATAAGTATTGGTTTTCGGCTTATTTAATGTATTTCTTGAAAAGATACTCATTGCAAAGCTGAACTGTCCGAATTTGCCAGGTGTCCCATTTCAAGAAAATTAAATGCAGCTGTATGGACATAAGCAAATCCACTGATTACAGTACATGTTAAATAGACATGGCTTAAGTCTTTTCTGGTGAGTAATAGTCTGCTATATCAGTAGCAAGTTCAACTAAGTGGGTTCAGACATATGAAAAATAAAAATAGAGGCTAAATAAGTAAGAGATCATTCTTGAAGAAAACACTCACATTTGTTGTAAAGCAAGTGAGTAAAACAACAACAAAGGAATAAGTAATATTAGTTTTGAAAGAGCTCATCAAAGAGTGAGTGTTGATTTGGACGTGTACTTACATATTAAATAGGCTATTAGGTGATACATTTAAAAACATTTACAGGAGAAGTGATATATTTTACTTCGTCATTGATTTGTGCAGCTGTCTGTGCTAACGTGCCAGTTTTCATACTACATCGTGTCTTTAAAGTTCTTCCTTCAGCTCTAGCATTTCTTGGTTTGGACGCACCTGCGGCGCTCAGCATCCCTCCTTGGCAGGTGTCCTGCCCTTGGAGCAAGGTGCGCCCCTAGCGACACATTGATTGACGCAGCCGCTGGCCAATAGGAAACGTGGTCTGCCTCAGTTTCCAGCTCTGCGCCCTCTGATTGGTTGCTAGGGGCGGGGCCCTGTCATCCCGAGCAGTAGTGCTGTCAGCCGGGGCGGCACGACTCCTGGAGGAGAGAGACGAGGCGGATTGATGAAAACAAGCCACCAAATCACATAAACAAAGAATTGGTGCCAGGAAATGATCATTTAGTCGCCAAGGTCGACGCAGAAAAAGGTACAGTTGAGTTTAATGCCGCGGTATCGTTGTGTCTGGTGGTGTTTAATGGCTCAGCGTTGACTACAAAGGCAACCGAGCAACGTCTTGATAACATCGATAGCTCTAACTACCAGGGGCTTGTACTAGCTCTTTAGCCATCGAGTTAGCCATTGGTTTAGCTGGTTACACTGGTGGGCACCCGGTATAGAAAATACAGTGTGACTAACCTAAACACGCTTCCTCGTTTCCTTGGCAGCACTCATACAGCGGACAAAGCCTCGTTGCTTTGTGAGGCACGTTAGCCGAGCAACAGTCTTTATTATGTTAACAGCGACGCTGATTGTAAATAGACACTTCATGATGGCGGTGGGAGATAATATGCTACATCGCATGTTAGCCACTAGCTAGGCGGCTTACATTAATGAAACAGCATGCAGGTTACTATGGCTAGTTGCTAATGAAGACATTTTGGGGTGCATAAGCAAAATAGATTACATCCCGTAGTGTAACTTAACACGTGTACGTCTGGCTGTATTTGTGCTGTTTTTTTTCCCTCAATTACACAGTCATGGGTTGTGGATTAGAACAGAGCCTGCAAATTATTAAATTTAAATTGGTCATGGTCCAGTGGCGTGCATCATCCCGCCTGAGTAGCTGTGCACTTTATTATTCTGCAGCTGAGATGTTCAAGGGTCAGCCTGGATGTTTTGTGAGAGAAAGCCAGTTTTCGAGCATGCATTATTTACATGCACTCATATACAGCCAGACAGCAGCACTGGCGTGGGCTCCCTCCATTCTTGTCATGTGGCAAAATGGAATCATGCATATTGATTTATATGTGTTTTTCAAAAAATTGTGTTGACGTTTTGTTGCCAAGAATTGCCACATACTTCAGTGAGTTAATTCCTCTCCCCTTTGCCCAGTATTCCTCCCCCAGCCTGGTCTGTTAACACTTGTATTTCAGGCCCATTCCTCCTCCTCTTCCTCTTCCTCACCCTCCCTCCCCTCCTTCCTCATGACTCAATCATACTCCCTCTTCATCTCTCCAGCTGTTTGGAGCAGCCAGTCAGCAACGGCGACCCAGTTAACGCCATTGTTCTGTGTCTGGACTTAACGCTACAAGTAACACACACACAGACAGCTTGTCATGTGTGTCACAGCACTGTGCCTCTTTGACGTTCTTCCGACTCCTTTATTTTTGTCCCCGATTTACAAATCCTCTCTGGGGATTGTGGAAGATCTCTCCTCTTCCCTAGCCTAATTTTACTTCATGTTCAAATTAGGGTACCGGAATGGTACAAGTAAGTATTATCATAAAGTACATGCAGAATTAGTTGCCACTGGCTGATTTAAGTTAAAACAGAATTCAGCTAAAATAGAGAACTTGGGATTTTCTACAGGCTTAGATGTAATACGCTTTTCTAATCACATGTATGTTATTAAATGCATGGAGGTGTATTGTAACGCACTGAGTGGACCATTGAGCTGCCATAGCTTATCTTATGTACATATATGTATCTTGAAAGATTGGTTCAGAGTTGCTTTTCATTTGTATGCGGTTCTATATAATGAACGTCACCTTTGTAACAAGCACTTGCATGATGATGTAGCCTCAAACTTTACAGAACAACATCAAAATTTTTTAAACAGCTAGATTTTCTTATTCCATATCATCTTTTATGTGAAAATATCTCAAAATCTTTGCCACTCTTTTATAAATAGTTGTTCCAGTTTTGCAGAGGCCTCTTTAATGCCTGTTCAAGCCACTCTTGTCCTTTCTGATCCTTGAAGTTTGACATTTGTCAGCAGACTCTTTAATCCCAGCCGTGTCTAAGTCTCTTCTCTCTTCTCTTAACAGCATATAGATCAGGACTGACAAATAGTGAAATGTCTCCTTTCTTTAATTCAGTTGATTGTTTCACATATTACATTGCATCTTGCAATTTATGGGCTGAAATTTATCTACGTAGCTTTTAGTGGCTATCCATGATTCTTCTTCTGATTTCTTGTGTCTTGCTCACAAAGATGTCGCTGTACTTCAACTGCACATGTGAAGGCATCAGACACTGTGTTAGACCTCCTACGCTCTCTGGTGAACCCTAGTCGGCTGGTGAACTATCTGTCTCTCCTCGCTGTTATTGTTTCCATAGATACCGTTCGGCACCTCACTCCCACTTGCTTACATAACCTGGTGTTTCTCCTAGATCCACACAAGTCCACACATATACAGTGGAGACATCAGTGCCCACTCACACACACTCACATTCCTTACCTTCACGCTCCCTGTCTGACTATGCCTCAGGTGCTGTTGCGTATTTAATAGGTGTGATCTTCGCAGAGATCTGCAGAGATGTCTTTTCCTTGATATGATCTGCTAAGCCTGTTTGTTGACATGTAGAGTTTTATTAGAGAATTGATTTATGTGTTTTGTGTGTTTGCTTTAAGGCTTCTGATAACTGGTCAGGGAGTGCTGTTTTACTCCTGTTAGATTTGATTATCCTCTGAGGGTGTTTGGTGATGCATTCGTCTGCACATTAGAGACTCCAGAGATAATGTTACATAACACAACTCTATATGTGTATGGAACGGCCAGTGGGCATGTTGTACTGCATGTTGCATGTGCACTTCCATGGCTAATATTTCTGCATGAATCAGGGAATATGATGTGTATTCCATCTCCTTGCTTACAGAAATCAATGTAATCCACAGGTTTTGAGTGTTTTTACCCACAAAATTTGAAACAAGTTAAATAAAAACAGCATTTTTTTAAACAAAGAAGCTATAGTGTCTAAACACAAACAGACAAAACTAAATTCCAGAGTCAGAAATGTCATCAGCTGCATTTGCAAAGCTATTATTTCTGTAATGAGCTCAAGGGGGCACCATTGTAGAGCCAGTGTGTGGGCTTGATGATGGCAGGAGAAATACAAATGTAAAAGGCCATCAACTGTTCAACCGCGTGCTGTCAGCTGCATATGCACTGTGACAGCAAATTGTGGCAATCTTTCTGTTGTAATTATAATAAATTGATCGATTTCGTGAGACACTACATGCGAAAAACCTAGAGTATTTTCACGTCTCTTCAGGTGCACATGATGCGTTCATAATAGCTGGTTATTGCTTCTCAGGCCTGAGCTGCTTTTTTCTCTTTCTTGTTAACCTCCAGTTGGGTCTGATAAACAAACTCGTGCTGCACTTGCTAATGATGTTGACAGAGCTTTAGAGGGAATGCAGACCTTTTGAGTTTCTGAACTACGGCACTGCAACTTTTTCAGTAAAAAATCGGAGTACCGTTAGCTTCAAAACCAGAAAAAAAAATCACTGCAAAGACAAATGAAAGACGAGGGGAGGTTTTTCTTTCATTCTGAGCGACCACCAGCAGTGCAATGCCAGTACAAACATGCAGTAAAAATAAACATATATATCAGTTACTGTGCCTGTTAAAACCAGTCTTAGGAATGTAGCAATACATGTATCACAACCCAGAACTAGTGTCAGAAAGTACTCAAATACTTTACTTTAGTACAATTTTGTAGGTGCTTTACTTGAATTTTGACATTTGCCATGACTTTGTACTTCTACTCTTTTGCATTTCAAAGGTAAATACTGTAATTTTTACTCCCAATCATTCATCATACAACTGTAGTTTCTGCATAATGGGCACTCTTACTATTAATTTTAAATTAGTAATTGCATTACTTTTGCATGTAACTTTTACTTAAATAAAAGAACTTGGTACTACTTTTACTGCTTCCAAAAATCAGTACTTCACTCGATCCCTTTTAATGTTATAAGTAACAAATATGTGATATAAAAGATGCTTAATAAAAGGCTTTTTGGACATTGTTACTTGCTTTTAACAAAACAACAACAGCAATGACGACCTAAATAAAAATAGTATTCTTATTTTTTATTGATGTTGTCGCTGCCAAATATACTCAGAATATGTACTTGATCATATGTTCGCAGGCTACAGTTAGGAACAGATATGCTTGTGATGCAGAGCTGTATTGTTTGTTACAAGGAGACTGATTGTTGTGGCGAGGCGCTGCTATCATTAACTTTATCCCTCATCCCAGTGAACCCCTGAACTGGAGTCTTGCTTCTGTGCATAAGCCAAAAGTAAACTTGTTTATCCCTGTCGTTCTCCTGTTAGACCGGGTTGCTGAGCATCCAGTGCGGTCAGGGCAACTGTTAGCATGACTATATATTTGAGTGACAGGAGAAGAGGTCTTAGAGGGTGCAATTTAAATGATAAGTGGAAGCATAATCATCAGAGAAGAAATGGTACATGGTGTGAAGTGAGATCAAAGAACAAGGCACAGAGCCAAAACAAGGTGTAAGTGGCAGCTTTTAGCGCCCAAAGCTTAAACATAGGTTTGGTAACTACTGTCACTCTCAAATTAATTCTGTATTAATTCTACAAACAAACGCTGCATAGCAACAAAATCTATAAAGTCAACAGACCATGAAGGAGAAAAGATGCAATGAGGAAATGAAAAAGCAAAAGACACTGTTAATGAAAATAGAAAAGTATCAAAAAGATCATGATCGTGGCACATTCCTTGTGGCTTCCTCTGACCAAGAATATTTCTGTGTGGGAGAGGAAATAGTTTTATATTTCAGATTGTATGTGAGACAGGATGGCACCACTTTGTCACTTTTCTCATAACTCCACTAGCAGTTGCACAATTCTGTTTACTCGGACATTAAAGAAAGATAAAAACAAAGGAGACCACCCGGCATGACACTCTTGTGACTGAGAAGATTAGAGAAAAAGTTAGAAGAGTGAAATATATTGGGACAAAAAGAAAGACATGACTGACTGAAGGGGTGCTGGGGCAGGGGAGGAACCAAAGTGAAGACACTGTCGCAGCATTTCAGGCCTTAAACAGGCCACGACCCTGTAGTTTGTCTGCGTATGTCAGTTTGGGTGCATTTGATTGTCCCAGTCAACCAAAGCATGTCTGTACAGTGGGTAGAAGGTGGTGCTTAGCTCATAAATTATGTACGGGCTGATTTATGTGCAAAATCTGCTTTGAAAACCGTTAATATAATAAAAAAATGAATTATCCGGATCAGCGATATTTGAGGAATGAGAATGAACCTCCAAGAATAATTTTGTATTTGAATAAGATTAGGGATTTATTCAAGTTAACTTATTAGGCTTCCTCTGTTTACATACAATGTGTGTGTGTATTTGAATATTGTCACGAGTTATCTCAACACAAATGTTATCCACAGCCAGCTTATATAACTTTCAACTCCTCTAAAAACAGTTCAACGGTCATGAGATTGATTTATATTAGAGAGCGAAAAGAAAAGCTCAAAGGGAAGAATAGGCAGGATTATTCTGTGTATTTGAAGAGTGAGTTTGCCGCTGTTCAACCTGCTGAGCATAAACACAACTGACTAATCAGGTCATGCAAACAAGAGAGTGACAAACCTGTGTAGCTTGTCAGAGAACCACAGTGGAGTCCATTGTCAGCCATCAACCAGTGTGCAACCAGAGCCAAAATATAATGATGTCTGCAGACTGCATATCAAAAATGCAGACAAAATGTAACAAAAAATGCATCTGAATAGCTTTGTATATTTATTTTTCCTTATTTTGGCCTTTCCCAGTGCCATCCTCTTTCCATTGCCTGCACATTCCTGAAGATGATTGGTTAACCTGTGTGTTTTCTCTGTTCAGTTGGCTAGAGTTCAACAATTAAGGGACAAAAACAATCTCCTGTGTTGTGTGTATGGTGGTGTGTTTGTGTTGGTGCGTAAGAGTGAATGAGTCTGTCTTAATACTTGGCTGTTGTACTCCCCTTGGGGATGACACGCCTCTCTAACTGACTTTGGCACTGTGCCTTCCTGTGCTTGTTTGCCACCTTTAACTATTTCCTTGCCAGATGGTGGATGGGGAAACACATTTAACGAAAATCTGCCAAGCAGTTGGACGTGTTGTATGTAATGTTGTGTACATTTTGTTTAATTGGCATGAAAGATTTGGCTTTGATCCAAGTGAACCTACACTGGAATAGAGTAAAGATACCTTTCACTGTTTTTTTTCCAAGTCTGCTCAGCTACTTCATGGTTTCAGCATAGCACTTGTACAAAAATGGATTGCAATCAATTCTTTCTTGTCAAAACCTTCAAAACATGGCGTCTGTATTACTCACAATACAACTTGGCTACAGGGAATTTCTTCTGAGATGTGGGTGTGTTGGTAGCTTGTAGGGGCCAGTGTAGCTTCAGTTGCTAGCCTCAAGCATAGATGAGTAGCGTGCTACAGATATGGGGTAACCTCATTTGTTTCTAACTCGACATGCCCCAAATACATTTTTTTTTCATTTTTAATACGACATCGCTTAAAGCTTATAAAATGTATCAGACTTTGCACTGCAACCTCTGGAACCTCAAAATGCAACATTTTTCAGATGTGGAATAGCACTCAAGATCTGGAAACAGACTTTAATATGAGAAATGGATGGAGTTCCTCTTTAATGTATATTTTTTTTGTTGGAAAAATGTCAGTTGCTCTGACAGATGCGCAGCTACAATGACACAGACACACTTTCATGTTGATTCAACACACATGGCATCGCTGAGGATGTGAAAGTTTTGTTGTTTTCACATCAGCACACAGCAGCTCTCTGGTGAGGCACTCAATGGAGCTGATGCCATGACAATAGTGGCATAAACAGCAAGAAGTCACTTAAGGGTGGGTGTCCCCTGGGAGATACTAACTACACTAAAGAGAGAGCAAAACACAGGATGCACAGAAGTCGTTTTGAGAGAACACAGTAAGCGATAAACAAAAGATTCAATTGATTGGCAAATGTTTTAAGAAAATTTTGTATCACTTCATTGGCTGTTATGTGTGTCAAAGGGCTTCTGCATTTTGGAAACGTTTTTGTTAAGCAAGATTGATTTTAAAGGTTTGAGAGAGGTTTTTAGTTATTGGAAGTAAAGATTCTCTGATGACAGCATTACAGGATCACATGTAATTAAGGCCACACGAAAATAGTACATTTTACCTCCTATAAGATTATTTTTCTATAGACAAGAACTGAGCGTAATTTGCATTTTCAGTCCTAACTAGGCTAATTCTTGGTGACTTTCAAGATTGCTTCCAGGAAGTTTTTGTCATCAAAACTGACCTAACTATTTACATGACACTGCAACATTCCTCCACAAGCATTTGCCTTTTTTTTTTGTTTGTTTTTGTTTTTTAAACCATACAGGTCCTCAGGAAAACAGAGGGGTATTCAGATGTTTATTTATCTAGCTGTGGGGTTAGATTTCAACCTGTTTCACAATACCACCTCACATTTATCTTTGAAATACTTCTACTTATCAGGACAGAGAGCAGACTTTCACAAAAATACTTTTTTTTCTGTCCTGGTGTGTAAAATTCTTCCTGTTTGTGTTTGGTTTTCTTTCCCCCTTTGTAAATGGGTGTGTCTGCCCTGCGTAATCCTACACCATTAACACATTGAGGTTACTGTAACTGGCTAAACAGCCTCGACCAGTGAGTGCAGGGACTCTTAATCACACCCACATGCCATGTATTGGCTGTCTGAGTGAAGCACAAGCGTGCCATTCTGTCATGCTTTTCTACTCTGCGAGACAGAAAGGATGAAACAAGTGGAAGGAAACAGGTGTGTGACAGAGGATGCAAGAACAGCGTAATTTACTTGTTTTGTAGTAAAAGGAAAAAGAGTGAGAGAGAAAAAAGTAAAAAAAGAAGGTGGTGAGAGGAAGACTGGAGAACCACCCAAATTTCCCAAACCACCCAATCAAGCTGCGTTCTTGGAATTGGATCCCTCCCTTGTTCACCACCTGAGAGCGAAGAAACACAGCTGTGCCTCAGAGACTCAGAAGACTGAGAAAGGCAACAAGAGAAAGAACCGGTGAGCAGGTGAGAGCTAAAGCAAGGCATGTAAAGAGAAGACAGTTGAACTTTTACGGAAAGTAAAACTGCTTCTCAAGCAACAGAAGACAGAGATACTTATTTTTCATCTTAAACAAGAGAGTGAGAAAAGACTCAGGAGAGGAGAGCCTGAACTCTCAGGAGAGCTGTGTATCTGTAACAACAAAGCAATGAGATCACCTACTCTGGATTGAATGAACTCGACATAAAGAGAAGAAAGAAACCGTGACAGGAAAGTGGATACCAAAATGTGGACAAAAAGGAGATGAAGAAAATGAAAACAGGGATTTTGGAACGGCCTGAACACCCTCTTTAAACCCTTTTTTCTAAAATTGTTGCTTTGGTATAACAAGGTTTTTTTTTTCAATCCTGTGTCTTTTTTTCCTGCTGAGTCTACTATCAAACCATGTAGGATCTTCTTCTGAGCTCTGAGGAGGGCCACATTTTGACACTACGCTGCCAGCAGTGGATTGAGCTCCTGTGAGCTCTCATAGTAGAGACATGTCTCTAGAAGATGTGACAAGCACTGCCAGCCTTGGGGCTGAAAGTGCTGATACAGACCACTGCAATGGCCACTCTCTGAGCCAAGGTCAGGACCAGGACTTGGAGAAACAAAGCCAAGGCCAGGATGGGATAGTTCTGGAGCGTATTGCCTCTATGTCATTGGACATGATTGACCCCAGTGACTTCACTGGGAGGTTTACAAAGTTCCAGTCTCGGTCCAGAAAGAGGACACGGATCATTGGAGGTAAGTTAAGATGAGCTCGGTTGTTATTTTTTGAGACCCTGCATTAGAGCAAAGAAACGGGCAGAGGAGTCATGCAGCTGGTTTGTTTGAATGTGAACTCTTATTTGTCATGATGTGAATATTTCTGAGGCTTGAAGAGGTAGAAACTCCGGTTGCATATCCAGCTGAAATAATGAAATAATGATCCTCAGCTGGAATGTGGGTGTGTTGGGTTTTTATCCAGTCTGGGATTTGAGAAAAGTTTCAGATCTCTTACTACCTGTTTAGACCTCCTCTGTCTCTGCATGTCTTTGCTGTGACTTAAGAACTTGACAAGTGTCTTTGTTGTGGCTTTTGTAGACCCTGTGAAAAGTGATACCTTCTGTGTCTTGACAAAACAGCACAAGATTACTCCTTTAATCCTTATTCTACAAAATGGGGGATGGACATGCCTATGTGGTTGTTGCCTCAGATGTACGTGTATATTGTGTTTTTACCCAAACCACTTATTCTGTCTCAGATTACCTTAACTTCTGGGAATTTCATGTCCAAACACTTCCAGCTGTGGGAAAATGCCAAGACCTTAAGTAGTCGGTCAAAGTTTAATAGAAGTGGAAATGTGTTTAAATTCAGTAGTATCAAAAATGAATTTATAGTTGTGTGTATGTACAATTTCATCCAATACTAAAGTTCTCAATCTGGCACACATATTGCCATTGAAAATTACAGCTTATCTATGCCTGAGCTTGTAACCTTTTAGTTGCAGGATGGTCTGTTCATCCCTGTGACTTGCCCTCTGTCCTTGTCTCTGTTAAAATTTACAATAGTATCAGTTGATCTCTAAAGGGACAAAGAGATCCAGTGTTTCTGCTAATTCTTGGAAAGCCATAGCCTGGTCGAAATCAAGAGGAGGCCTCACGCTCTCGGTACATCTTCACTTTTATTAACTGGTACCTTACAGATTTACAGTTATTAGACCCAATAATAGAAAAGAAGAAGTAGGAAGAAAAACTCGAAAGAGTTCAAGGCTAAGTGGATCTTCACAGTAAGCCTGTGACATTAAAAGGATCATGTCGGAGAGATGTGCAAGAAAAACTCTGGAGAATGTGATTTGAGGATAATAGCATATTAGGGCAAGTAGAGCAGAAAGGTGTGGGAGTCCTGTTGTATCTGACTATACATTTTTCTACAGGATTTAGCTGAACTTCAAAAGAAGAGAGAGACAAGTGGGCGTACAGTGAACAGAGAGAGGGGAAATCTGGAGTGAGGTAGTGCCTGCGTAACAACGTACCACCTGCACAAACATGTCTTTCAGAAAAAAAATTACCAGTGGCTTCTCAATAAATGAGATCAGACTTTATAAAGGTCAAATTGTTGTCAGTAGAGATGTCATGAAATTGAGCATTATGGGACTTTTCTGCTGTGATAATACACACGGGTGAGGCTTTGATGTTTGTTAGACAGGCATGCCTGGCATTAAAACTACTGACACACACACACAAACACATAGATATTCTTCACAAGAGCTACCTATTTGATTATCCCAGCTGTGTCAAGTAGACACTACTGTGTGAAGCCTGAACCTCAAACAGTGGCACTGTGCTTGTCTGTAGCTGTTTATTTACACACTGTTTTATATGTGAATGTGTGCTCATCTGCTGTGTTGTGATGGACCAGATAAATCCACTAGCACGTCAGATGAACTGATAAGTGGCATGCATTTAGTGATGTCTTGTTTAACAGATGTATTACAAGCTAAAATGATTATTAAATTAGTGTATTAGGGGATCGACAGACTTATGATCGACAAATAATTTGATCATTGAATGATTGCTAAAGTCATTTTTAATGTAAACACTCCTCGAATGAGCTTCTCGTACATCATGATTTGCTGCCTTTCTTTGTCCAGTGTGGTTGTAATCTGACTATTTAAGGGTTTAAATGGCATCTCATTGGACTTTACAAAATTAAGACTAGCAACACTTTCACTATTGTGCTTAATACCTTTATTTAGATTATTTATGAATCAAAGAGATGCTTTAAAACTGTCTCTGACTGCTGACAGTTTGTTAATCTCATTGTGATTGCATTCGGAAAATCTACACAACTTTTTATGTATACATGTCCCTACTTCAGATGTGTGCCCCTGGTAAGACATAGCACTCACTTCTACTATTTGTCATTTACAAGTAGTCTTTTTCACTTTTCTGTCTGGTGAATCTTTGTCAGGGGAAACAGATTCCTGAGATTAATTCCTGGGAGAGTGTGAACCATGGTGGGTGCTGCTGTTAGTTCACTGTTAATTGATTTATGGTATACTTGTATAAAACTGCTGCTTCTGTGCAAAGGACAAACCCATAAGAATGACTGATGCGAGTTTTTTGTGAAGCTGGTGTGCAGGACTTTTAATGTCTGTTATATTGAAGCTTTTGCCAAACAAGTTCACACAATGCTGATTAAGCCTGACAATAGCGGGTTGATCACTCTGTATTTTGCAGTATAACGTCGTTTTAAATCTTTCTAATGAGCAGTGATTGGTTTGTCTGAGCTGGAGAGAGGAGCAACTGTAGCAATAGAGACTGAATAGTCTATAGCAAATACAAGGCCTGTAAGAAGCATTCCCACCTTCCTTGGAAGATTTCTCCTTTTATTGCTAATTTGGCTTTTTTGACAATAATTTACAAAACAAGATTCTTTCATGTCAAAGAGAAAGCAGATTTCTGCTAAATAAAATTAAGAATCAAAATGTAAAATGTATCTGAGTGCAGTGAATGCATCTCAGTTGATTGTAGTGTAAAGACATCTGTATCTGGAAGGTCCAGTTACTGGTAAATCACTAATCCTGGCTATAGCTACACCATGAAGACAAAAGAACATTTGTAAATTCTTCTTACAAAAAAAACACAAATTGACTGTAAGTCAATGTTGGAAAGCAATAAAAGGAGAAAATTTCCAAGGGACATGAATACTTTTGATAGGCACTCTCAGTGTATCGCTGAGCATATGGGGGAAAAACCTATGAAGTGCCCAAGAAAAATTTCTGATGCTCCAGATAAAAGGAAATGCGATGTTCAGTCTTCAAAAGAAAGCGATCGACCACAAGGTATGCATCAAATATACGTCGCAGGATTTGTGTAATTAGTCTCGGTGCCAGAAGAGGGAGACATAAGTTCCACACTGCAGGTTTCAATTCCCAAACACTTATTTTGTAGCCTTATTTAAAGCTGAATATATTGTTCAGGTAATGTATTAGTTGATCAACAATAAAATAATTGACAATTATTAAGAGAAAATGAAGAATAAATGCTACATATGGTTCCAGTTTTTCAAACGTGAGAATTTGCTGCTTCTTCTTTCTTTCTAATAGATAATGCTAAATTAAATATCAATAACATTAAGCAATTAACACATTAAAGCAGTAATAATTCTGACTAATCAATAAAGAAAATGTTACTTGGAACTCTGTTTTGATTAACTTTTGTTTATTTAGCAATGAAATTCCTTCAAACAAAGATTAAACTTTCATTTTAATTTGAGGTTAAATGCAATGCAATGCAATTTAAGTCTTGTTCATGAGGCTGTGTGCATGTTTGAATATACGTACGTATGTGTGCATGTGTGCATGCGTGTTTTCCTGTGTGTGTGGAGGAGTCACATTCCAACAGCTGGCATGCCCAGGCCCCTGCTCAGAATGTGAGGAATCCCTGGAGCTCCATAAGGGTGTGTGTGTCTTAATGTCTGTAATTTTTACTTGTGAGCTGAATAAATATTTGTCGCTACCACTCTCCGACAAATGATTCCCTATTCATCACTGTAGGTCAGGGATTTGAATAGATTTTAATACCTTGAACATGAGCTGCACTCCAACAAAACACTTTCTAAATGCAATTTCTCTGCTTTGGGGAACAGCTGATCTGTGGTCATAGGGAGAGCATCTCATTTACATCTAGCAAAGCAGATCATTTGACAACAAAACTAACTGCATCATAGTTTGGAGAATTTCTTGCTTTCAAGAGATGCTGACCTTACTCTGCCTATTGCACACATGTAATCTTTTCACCTAATCAGGAGTCTGACAAATAGGGTCAACAAGCAGTAATCCTTGACATTTTCATAAACTCCTGAAGAGTGAGTGGCAGAGATAGTGCTACTTGGTGCACTGTCAAGTAAGTGGAAGTTGTACTTCAAAATCTTGTGCAGAACATTTGGACAGTTGCAGGAAAACATTCTGAAAATCATATTCCGTGATTGCTAGCTTAGCTTGATTGCCTGAATTGTCCTGATTTGGTGTGCAGGTTAACACAAAGGTGGAACTCGTGATTTGCTGATGCTATTTGGCCCAGGACTCTAATAGAGTAAGCAGAAGTTGCAGACAGGAATAGGCTTGCAGTGGCTCTCTGTTAAATTTCTCCTCCCTTGAGATTAGACTGTAATTGTCTGTTAATGTGAACCAGGCCATCCTGTGCTCGGTACCTCTCCAATGAGCTGCAGCATTGCATGATACCGTATCTTAAGCACTTTCTGCTCTTCCCCTCACTCTCATTTTCTGTTCTCTCTCCCTCAACCGTTGACATGTCCTGTGGCACTTTCACAATTCATCCAGGGAATTGCATGATGACCCTAATTATCCACTTGCACTTCCACTCCTATTCACCCAACCTTTGCGTGATTGCCATACCTTTTCTACTTAGAAGGACATTTGTGATGGCAGCCAAGGGAACAGTTGAATGCTTAAGGTGGAGCAACAGAATATAGTTTCTCCCATTTTGTCTGAAAACTGTACTTAAGCTCTTTAAAATGATCTGTTAAGAATTAAACTCCAGCCATGATGTGGGAGGTTAATATCAGCTGCAAATGAAGTGCTGCTAATGCTTGTGTTGGCCTACATCGCTACTTAAGGAAAGAAGAATAAATTAAACACCAGATGGGATGCTAAACCAGTGAAAAGGTTAGGAGAGGGATGTCCTACTAAAATCTCTCAAGCTAGGATAAGAAACAGTAGCTGACTGTTTTGTTTTGATTTGATTTCCTGGGCTACATTTCAAACCGTGTGTCTCCATCTATTCATTACATAACTCAGAACAGCAGAGATGCCTTGCTTGCAAGATGCAAAGAAATATGCACACTTTAGATAACTGGGCTTCCTTTGGCACTTGGCATCATGAAATATCGATTGTTTGGAAACTGTGTCTGCAGTCAGTGTTGTTCATCCTGGCACCAGAAGTGATTCGAAGACATTAAAGTACTCGCCAAGTAGTTAATTTAGATGATTCAGTTGCCAAAATATTAACTCTGTGAAAAAAATTACTGAAAATTTTGCAATAGTGGCTTACTATATCAGTATTAGTGCATACATCAGCCAATAATTAACAGGAAATTTAAATACTGAAATGCCAACCTGGATTTAAGGGAATGATTTTTTCCCTCAGACACCACTAACAAGTTGATTTTTCAGCTGTAGAACATCCTGCTCAGGATGTACCTTAATCACAATTCAGAGGAAAACGAATCTCTGGGACCCAAAATATGAGATTTTAAACTTCCAAACATTGATATTGATATTGACATACTATAATTTTGCGCCTTAATTTGTTGTATTCTGTTTTTTAAAATGCTCTACTGTAATTTTACTGAAATGAAGTGAATATTTGATTGCTGGGCAGCTGCTCACGGTTTGATGATTTGATGATCTTACTGCTTCTTCAGCCCAATAGTTGAGGAAGCAGACTGTGAATTTCCCACAGCTATTCCCATCCATGTTTATCTGATGAAGGCATGTCTGTAAAGCCTTTTTACTGAATGTCTTGTTCCTTTTTCCACTTAAGAATTATGAAAACTGTTACCTTTGGATTTTTTTTTTATGTTTTTACCAACTGGCACTTCTGCTATTTTTTCCTTCCTATTTATATCGAGGTATGAGGGTAAAGTAAATAACATAATACCAGAAACACCTCTCTGTATAATACAGTACATTTCACCCACACAACAAACTGCAGCCATAACAATACGATTGAATCAGCACTTCTAAAACAACACAGACTAAACATTGTAACCTTTATTAAGTTACTGTGTATAGCGGAAGTGCTGCATTAGACTGCATTAGCTTTACACAATGTACTGTACTGGCAGTTGATTGTACATTAATCTGCATTGTAAAATGCTTTTCCAGTTAATCTAGAATAAATAAACTCAATCATTTTGTACTAAGAAGAAACGATACACGATGTGCTCTAAAAGATGCACACCAAATTTGGAAAATTTTGAAAGCTTTAATGCTTTTTATATTTCTGCAGCAATCTCAAGTAATCCATAGTTTTGTATAACCAAAAATTACATACATACAGAGCACACGCATTCAGAATCCATGTATAATTGTTATGTAGCATTGTTATATGTGAGGCAGTGATGCTGCTGACCAGTTATTGCTGGATTTGTCAGTGCAGCTTGTCTGTCATGGCTTCCCTTGGTTCTCATCGGAGGGGTGGGCTTACAGCCTGCTCACTCAGCACAATGCGAATCAGAGCTGGACAGCAGTGATGAAGAAACATCACATCACTGTTGTTATTCTGTATCATCTTAATTTCCTCAGTAGCCCATCTTCTGCTCACTATGTATTGTCTGCCACTCAGTAGCTTTCTCCCTCTGATCTCCCCTCCCTCTATTTTCTGCGCCACCCCTGTGCACTTCCATCTACTGTATGTTTGTCTCTCTCTCCCTCCTCCCTTTCTCTCTCTCCCTTTGTCTCGCCCTCCCTCTCACTCTCTCTCACTCTCTCTCTCTCTGTGTCTTTCCTCTAAGAGGATTGGCTGCTTGCGTCTACCAACATCTGTGTATCACTGTCCTGAGAGAGCAAAACAGAGAGGGGATGGGGGGTGTTAGCCAGCAAGAAAGCAACACGGAGCTCAGGCAAGGCTGACTGCCGCTCTCTTTCCCTTTCTCTCTGACACACACACTCTCTTGTGCATGCACACAAACAAACACACACTCAGCAGCAGACAGCCGCAACATCCGCATCGCTCGCTGCCCACCCGCATCCTTCTCTCCCTCGTTCCCAGCCTTTCCCTCTCGCAGCGCTCTCCTCTTTCTCCCACTCGCTCCGTCCGCAACGCCTCATCCTGCCGTCCTGTCCCCACTCTGCTGTCTGTCACCGTGGCGACATAGCCTCTGCAGCCATGGCGACCAGCCAGCAGGATTCAGGCTTCTTTGACATCAGCATCAAGTCTCTACTCAAGTCCTTAGGAGGCAGTGAGTACAGCTAACACACCACAGTTGTTGTTGCTGGTACGCCAAACAAATGTGCGATACAGCCTGCACTCGTAACAAGACTGATTATTCCTCAGTAGATCCTGTAGTGCACGGACTCGGCTTATTTTTGTGTGCGTGTTAGGAGTGCAGAAAACTGAAAAACAGGCAGAATATAGCAAGGTCCACACTGTCAATATTTGGCAATATTACGTAATGGAATAATGGTAGACAAGTTGAGCAAGAGATAACGGCTGCAGGGGTTGAGGGTAAAACTGGCTCCTCAGCAGTTTTCTATATTAATCATACAGCACATTACTCAGCGAATGAAGAAGAAGATCTTTGACTTTATCATCTTTGTGCCTAGCAAAAAGTAGATGCTTGAGCTCAACCAAAATTTGTCATTTAATAAGAAGCAGTCTGTTTACATGTGTTATCGTTCTGTCGGCTCTACTTTATGTGCTGTTTACTGTCTGAAAGACTCGAATCCCGTAATCAGTTCCTCGGTTTGTGTTTACCAAACAGAAGCTAACTGCATGTCACTCTCAGACAGTCTGCTTTGAGTCTCCAGGAGCATCTTCACTGACTGTTTCCAAATGGACATATTGTACTTATCTGTTCAGCAGTGGATCCATGACATTACAGAAAGCAGAAAGCACCACTGTCTTTTTGCCCCACTGGGACTCATCATCATACTGCCTGCAGTTTACTTTTACTGTCACATTAGTTGTTTTCTTGCTTATCCAGAGGATGCAAAGATCAGCCAGGACCCTCTGTTGTTGTGCTGCAGTGATTTTCATATATTGACTGACCACTGCTGGTGCTAGCTTTCATTTTGTGCATGTATGCATATACTGAACGTGTGGGCACTTTATGTGAGTAGTTATTAGATTTCATAAAAACGTTTTGGCATGTGCATGAGGTTAGAAAGACAGCAGTGTGGAACTCATATATTACTTTGAAGGTTACTGTCAGCAGGGGTTATGTTGCTGTACGGGTTACTGAGGAAGTTCATGGGAGGTGTTGATGGTTTCCCCCTGGGCAAGTTATAGTTTAATTAAAGAAAGAAATCACTGGCATCAAGATGAGAGATAAATCTCTCATTTAAATTTGAGCTTGTTTCAGCTGAAGGACCAAATTCAGATGCGTAGGTTTGTCTGCTCCAAGGTCATGGTCATGGTAGCCATCAGATGATTTGAAAGCCAAGAAACAGTCCATGCCACCCCTTTGAAACAATCATATTAAGGATTATAACATGGCATTGATGGTTAAAAACAAGACTTATATCTGTAATGTTTATGGCACCTGTGTACAGGAGGGCTATATTTTGAATTATAATCTTTCAGGAACACTTTATTTTCTTCATTTTTTGCTAAGTAAAACTTTCAGTTGTGTATGTGAATTCAGCTGTGATTCATGTGGACAGATTTTACTTTGATGCACTTAAAGCGCTCACATCTGGATGACTCAGAGATAGTTAGTTAAACAAAAGCAACAGCAACGCCATGAAAATCCCAGAATACATTTTTCACTCACAGTGACAATTTGTTAGCAGCCTCCTCTGACAACAAACAGGTTTGATTCTGCTAGGTCTTGTCGAGGTTAGTCATTGTGTATTTGTGGTTATTGTCTGTGCTTATAGAAGTGACTCATCACAATCCAAGTCACTTATGTTCTGCCAACGAACTGTACAAGCACGGACACGACTGATTTATCTTTTTACGACTCAAGAAAACCGTCTGGGATGCCCGAGTTAAAACCTTGAAATTAAGTTTGATGTGTGCTATCACTCTGTGTTAGGAAGCACAATGTCATGATTCATCTTCAGTGTGCTTGTCTGCTTATGTGATGGAAAAAAAGTAAATTTGAAGCTAAATGTAAAGTTTACTTTGCCTGCAACTAGTATCTTTCTTTTAAAATTACTAATCTGTCAATTATTTTCTGAAATTATTTTTTGTTTTGTCTGTAAAATGTCTGAAAAAAATCAATTTACAATTTCACACAGATCAAAATCAGTGCCTTAGACTATCTGAAATGTCTAAAATCTCCTTATGTCAGAGACAAGCCTCTGGTTTATACATTTGAGAAACAAAAATCAAACACTCCAATGATGCCATTTTTAACTAACTGCTTCTTTCTTATCAATCTGTTTAGTCCTACAGTTTTCTTTCTTTCTTTCTTTCTTGCTTGTGCACTATGTTAAATAAAGGGTTTAGGATACAACAAGTGATGGAACTGAGGTAGTCCTGTATTGACTAGACATGATAAAATCTGCTGAATCACGTCTTAAGATGCTGAGTCATGCAGATGGTCCCAGGAAGTGCTCTGGTGCGTTATATTAACAGCTTTATTGGACAACGTTCTTCATCCCACTCTAATTTCTTCGCTCCATGCACAAGCTTCAAACACATGCTTGTACACACAAACACCATAAATTCAACTCACTAACAGGCTGTAATAAATTGTCTCTGCTCGGAGTCAACTTTGTTTTTCCTAATGAAGTTTTTGTTATTTGCTTTGTAGTTTAACTAGATTATCTAATTTCCCTGATGAACACAATTGTGCACGTGTATGTGTTTCTGCATAGTGTGTTTGCATCTGTGTGTGTATTTGTGTGTGTAGTCGGGGTCAGTGGGAGTGGTGGGTATGTAAGAGAGTGACCGCCAGTGGTCTATATATAGCGCCTCCCTCCTCCCCTCGGCTCTCTCTCAGAGCAGTGTTGAAATTCCAACCCAACTCTTCTGGTCAGATCTCCACAAGGAGCAAACTTTACTTAACTGCTACTGACAACTTAAGAACAACCACAGAGCTGCTTTCAAAGAAGCATTTCATTTCAATACTTCTTTCCAATGGCCTCCATGGACTCCAAGGTCACGGGAACTGTTGTGTGGAGACGTGATGGCAGGTCGGAGGCGGAGCAGAAGCTAAAGTAGCAACTGATAGTTGGTCTGTAGGCTCATATAGCTGTCAAGCATGGGGCCCGCTGCAGCCTCTGGTCTACCCAAGCTTCTGCTGGAGCAGGACAGTGGAATATTTCTCGATCCCTGTTGGTAGAGTTCACTCACGACACAATAAGCTGGCGCTTATTGTCTCTTCTGTTAGTTTGAGAAGACACCTTCACACCATCTCTTGCTCTGTGATTGCAACTCTCTAAACTCAAGGAATCAAGTCGTCTTCACTTGGGCACTTTCACTCTGGCTATGACTTCTACAGTCTGTGGATACAGCATATCTTCCTGTTTCATTTGGACTGAATGAGGAATACAGCTGTAATACTGCTACCATGACAGTTTTCTTTCTCGCCTCAGGCTCACAACTTTGACTTTGCCTGTCTGTCATTTTCTAAAGGATGGAGCTTTACACGTTTAGCTTTGGTTAGACCGGCCTAGTGCCGACGCCAGACATTACTGTGACGTCTGCAGTCTCTGACATGGTGGAATAGTTGGATAATAAAGCGCCTCTAATCTCTTGCAAAGAATTACTTTTATTTGTAAATCATGGAAGCTGTGTTTTACACCCCGTAAGGTGTAATTCCTCCTCCGTCCCATTGCGACTTCTCATTTTACACACTATATCTGAGTCTCTGCGTCTGGCTGTCTGCACCATGGAAGTGCCAACTAAATGGAGCAGGGCTAGTGTCATCAGCTTCATCAAGGGCCTTGGTAAGTGCACAGTGGTGTGGATTCATATGCGCACATGTTTACATCGTGTGAGTGCTCAGGTTTCACGCAAATAGGTTGCTGTGTACGAGGCCAAGGGGCCATCCCGTGTAGGAAACTAGGATTTAGTATTTATGTCTCACCCCCGCGGTGAGTTAAACCTGACAGTGTTGTTATCTCACACACTAGACTTGTCTGGTAAATGCTGAGATAAAGTGTTGCTTTGCTTTGTTTGGGGGAAAAAAAAGACATTTTCACACCTTGTTCTTCTCTGCAAATTCACTCCAGTCAAACAAGCCTCCTTTGTTGGCTAATACTCTACTCTGTGTGTATAGACGTTTGTTTGGGTTTTTGTAAACTAGACTGGTTGACTTATGATTCGTTTTCAATGACAGTAGTTGGTACAATGCAGTGCAACGTGTTCACTTTTTTCACAAAGTCTTGCTTAAGCTCCTACACTGCATCATCCCTAATGTTGTGGAAAAGTGCTGTCTCTTTACAGTGATGAGTTTGTTCTATTTTTAAGGGCATGTCAATATTCTTCAAGATGCATGACAGGAAATGCCCCCACCATTTGTTGTCTGTCTCTCACTCATCCCCTTTCTAGACTCCACTCTTTATCTTTTTATGTCTGCTTATCATTACCATGGGCAATAATGGTGCCCAGTCGCTCCAATGTTGCAATCAGTAGGGAGAAATGAAAATGTGCAAGTGCATGTCTGTGTGTCCATCTGTGTGCCTGGACAGTGTTCCCTGTCAAACTTCGACAACATAATTTAGTCAGGGCTGGGGAGGTTTAACTCTGAGGAAATAATAAAATGATATGTCTCTGACATTGAGAAATTCTGCTTGCTTATCATAGTATAAGGTTTACTTAGGCAAGCACCACAGGAGCATGAGGATCTCCATCACAGCTGTTTTGTCTCAGAGCAGGGAGGATGATTGTCAAAAGTTGTGGTCTTTCACCGTGCCATAACTCATCCAAAATCTGAGCACACAGATGTAATGTCCATGTTTTTAGTTATATTTGGCTCCAGAGAAAGTGATCTATTATGCCTGTCACGATTAATCATCCATAAACTTACTTCGTCATTCCTCATGAATCCGAAACTAGAATATGTTTTCCGTATCAAGTAACCCAGTGAAAATTGACAACAACTGGAACATTGCGAAGATATATATATATATATATATATATATATATATATATATATATATATATATATATATATATATATATATATATATATATATATATATATATATAAATAAAAACTCTCATTGTAACATATTGCACTTGTTCTTGACCTTCTCCAACCCCTGAAATGATATGGAAGGCATTTATTACACCCTAATCAGAAGTAAGAAAGTGGTAGAAACATGTGGATTGTAGGGAGGCGGAGTGGTCTCAGTTTTGTCTAAGAGAGAAGCTGCATTGCCAGACTTTGAGAGCCACAGTTTCAGACTAATTGACCTTTCTTAACTGTCTTCAGCCTCTCCAGTGGGACTGAAGCCGCCCCTCCCACCAGTCAGTGGAACCCTGGGAGAAAGGAAGGGTCCTGTCGTCATGGCGCCCGTCAATGTGGACCCCGAGAGCAAGCCGGGCGAGTTCGTCCTAAAAAGCTTGTTTGCGAACTTCACCTTGCTCTCTGAACGCAAGATCCGTATCATCATGGCTGAACCACTGGTGAGTGACTTTGTATTGATTGTTTCATGTTGTTTTGTCTTTACTTTTTTTCCTGTTTCACTCAGGTTATGCATAATTTAGGTATACATTTGTGATATGTTATCCGATAATGTTATTCAAAATGACCTTTTACAACAGCATATGATGACTAATCTATTTTGTGAAGAGGAACTGATCTCTGCAATGCACCCTTATGTATATATTATAATCAAACTGAATGGACTAGGCAAAAAGACGGAAGCAGCCAACGTGCAACATTTGAACCACCTCTATGAAAGACTGTGCTGTCCTGTTGCAAACCTGAATAGTGACTGTTAATACTGAGATAGAGCTATCATTTTAGTCTTACAGCGAGAAACACTGTAACCTCTTTTTTGTTATTCGCTAGCAATCAAGGCCTTTTCTGATGATTTACATCAATACTGGATAGTTTCAAAAACTTTTTCTAAGCTTTGATGCACTGGTAAAGCAGGAAAGGAAGACAGGTGCTCCACTTGTTAGGAACATGCACCTTTTACTCTCAGCAAGCACCCAGTGGTTTTCAAAATTGCACACACACAAAATCTGATATAGACAGATGAATGCTTTGCGATATAGATTCACATGTTTGCACTTTTTCAGCCTGCAGGTGTAACCTAATATGTCTGATGTACTGTAACCTAACCATTATGCCCCTTACATTACCGTGTTCAGTGTTGTACACTCCTTCTTTGGGGTTAGAAGTTTAACTAGGGCTTGTTTGTCTCTTTACAGAAATTCAAACGTTTGAGCACAAGCCATAATAGGGTTAAAAGATTTGGCCTTTTAAGTCAGTGATTTTGTTTGGCATTTTCAGCTGATTAGTACCTGAGCACCCAGTCCAAGAATCCTTTAGTGTACCTCCACCATAGGTTCAAGTATATTCAGTACTTACTGGCTTTACTCGACAGAGGTTGGGGAGGTATGAGGAATTTCAGCAAATTCAGGCAGTGATGTGACACCTTTAGCTGCCTCACAGTTGTGAGGAATTCGAACTTTGACTTTCTTGTGACTGTAAAGAGTGTATCTGTCTCTTCTGACGTGAATATTTGTCCTTCCGTCTGTTCCTTTCCCACAGGAGAAGCCTCTTAACAAATCTCTGCAGAGAGGGGAAGACCCACAGTTCGACCAGGTGTGTGTACCTCACATGGACACATCATCATCAAGATATTCTGCTCATTTTTCCCTCTGTCATCCACATCTAGTCGTAACATTAACATTGTGTGAATGGAACTAACCTCTGCTCCGGTTTCTTACTTCTGTGCAGCTGATCAGCAGTATGAGTTCTCTAGCAGAATACTGCCTCCCATCCATCCTGAAGACTCTGTTTGACTGGTACAAGAGGCAGAACGGCCTCGAAGACGAGTCCCATGAGTATCGACCCAGGGCCAACACCAAGTCAAAAAAGTGAGAGAACACACTCAGTTCATGACTATTTTTTGCACCCGCCTGAGAAGTTGGAATAGATTTGTGTCACCCACACATACAAAAAAAAATGTGTGGGTGACGCGTTTCACTGTCCTTTTTGAAAAAAACTGTGAGCACAACACAGCGCAACACAGCACAAACCACAATGGACGGGACTTCTTCATTGCATCCTTATAAAATACTTCATTTGGTTGGCTCTGACTCAGTTAATCAGTCTTTATTCACTCATTATACATAGTCTTAAACAATTTCAATTTATAAGAAAGGAGCTGAAGTTAAAACACCAAGTAAAAGAGGCATAGTTTCACTGAAAAGAGACGTGTAGAAGTGAGGTGCCCCATTTTTCATCTGTCCTACTCAACAATGCAACAAAGACCTTGGAACTGATCTGGAAAACAAAATACAACTTTCAGACTTATTACTTTTACCTGCAAGTCTACAAACTTGCCTCACAGTTCTGTAATATAAAGCCATATTGCTGTTGAGAAAATAAGGCACAAGTGCTACAACTAGTAAAAAACCCGAAGATGTTGTCTTTTGCAGGGCTTGTTTCCAAAACTCAAACAAGCTGCACACTGAGTACACACGATTACGTAGTGAACCAGATGGTGCCTACAATTAACTTATTAATGGAAATTTATTAAAAACAGTCTCATACGTTACAACCGTGGGCCAAGTACAGGGGCGTGCATTTGAGCCTCCATATGTCAAATAATGTTTGTCTGTTTCTCTGTTTGTGTCAGTGATGAGCAACAAAAGGATTATTTACTGGAGCGGAGGGATCTGGCAATAGATTTCATCTTTTCACTAGTGCTTATAGAAGTTTTGAAACAGGTGAGGCTCATTTTATGTTGTATGTCTCCTCAAACACAAAACTCTCTCACTAGATACAAACGCACCCCGATAGAGTACAGTTTGCCTTTGTTTCAATTTTTACACAGCACGCTATACAGATAACATGCATAATACTATGAAACGTTGAAACAAACATGCTGTTCTTTGTTTAACTCTTGTTTGACATCAGGTGTGTAGATCTAATTAAATTAAACCCAAGAATAATTTGCATATTCCTGATCTAGTCATGGGTCCATGAAAATTAAATATGCACCAAGCTCCCCAGACTGTTGGTAGAATAGCAAAAACAGCACTTCAAGTGACAGACTAAATTCTGAATAAAATGACCTTTTTTTTTCTGTCAATCCAGATTCCGCTCCATCCTCTTTTGGATGGACTCATCCAAGAAGTTATAAATCTGGCCTTCAAGCACTTCAAATACAAGGAGGGGTAAGCAAATCATTTCTAAGAATGCTTTGAATGATGCATATTTTAGCTTTTGAACTTCACATAACTAAAAAATGTGTATGCTAGTACCATAGTTCTTTACAGCACTATACAGGGTTGACATTGATACTGACATTTGTATTTACTTTTTAGGTATCTGGGGCCCAACACAGGCAACATGCACATAGTGGCTGACCTCTATGCTGAAGTAGTGGGAGTTGTAGCTCAGTCAAGGTACTGTGAATACCCATTATTGTTGCAAATAAATTTTTATACAGTACGTGTGTTTCTGTGTGCATACACAATATAAGTCTGTATGTCTCCAGTGAGTTAATAGTGTCTGTTGTCATTGAGTTTCCTTTTAAATACTGTAGTGTAGGTTATTCGAGGTTGATTATATTGAGGTATTCTCCAACTTACATATATAATACCCAGGTTCATTTAAATACTCAAAGTTGTTGAAGATGTAGTCCATTGAAGTAGTTCTGCATTTGGGATAGTGGTTGTTGTTTTCAAGCAATAACAGCTGAAGAGAATCAAATCTCCAATTTCCCAGTGATGCTGTTATCTTTAATGTCGACTGTGAATAAGTGTTGATAAACTCGCCTAGGAATCACAATAAAAAGATGCTCTTATTAGTCACATGTGTTTCAGTTTTGTCTGTGGTGATGCCCACAGTATCAGTTTGTATTGCCATCATTTGAATATGTAAAATGCATCTTCTTTTTACATTTTACATGCAGTTTGACATGTAATCCAGGTCAAGCTGTGGAAGACTTTGTCAGGGTGGAAAATTTAATGTGTAGTTATAGTGACCACCTGTCCCTCCTTTTGACCTCATTTTCCGTACAAACGGCAGGTACAAATACTCTCTCTTTGACTTGAGCGCAAGTGACAAAAGTAATGTCATAATGACTGTCCTTCTCTGTATTCTGCTAGTCTCATACATATATGTGTGTGTGTGCACATGAGGATAATGACACTCTAGATGATAGTCCTCCAACTGTGTAATGTTTTGTGTGATGAGAGATGAACACTGTTCCCATTTTCCAAGAGGTTATTACTGTGAGGTGGAGGTTCACAAGGCAGCTCAGTAACTGCTTTCACACAGCACACACACATCATTTAACACAGTCATCAATGCAGAAATGGATCAAAGTCAATACATTGAGATCTAGTTTAGCAAATGTAGACTCTCTTCTGTGTGGATGATGGGTCTTCCACTTGATTAAGCTCCTTAGCTGAGTTCTAATACTCCTTTCAGTGGTATTTATTTGTGGAGCATTATTTACAGACGGTGCTATGAAAAAGTTTAGTGCACACACTCACAAACTGTCTGAGCGTATACTTTACTCTCGGCATTATCTGCATGTTTTTCCAGCTTGGTTTATGGATCCTAGTGTTTATGTGTGTCTTATTTAAACACTCAGCACTAAACACAAGGCTGATAACTCTTCCACTCACTTAACTGCTGTGGTAACGCTTGTGAAACATGCAAGAGTATGTGCAAAAAGCACACACGTGCATATTCCCACCACATCACCCTTCCAGATGCCATTCTAAATATAGGCCTGCAGAGCGCTGTTGGTAAAATCTATCTGGATGGTAGGTACATAGACAAACACATATGCAAGAACACACACCCATGTACACATACAAATAAAATGGCACGTAGAAAAGCAACATTAACAAATTAACACGGATGGCAAAAACAATGTCGCTTTTTGTAGTAATTCACTGCAGCACCATTTAGCTAAGACCTGGATCAGAAAACATTCACTAAATCTCAAGAGAATAGAGCAACTGTTCACATCTGGTCACCATTTCCTCGGCAGGTTCCCAGCAGTGAGGAAGAAGTTCATCTCTGAGCTCAAGGAGCTCAGACAGAAGGAGCAGAGCCCGTATGTCATCCAGTCCACCATCAGCCTCATTATGGGACTAAAGTTTTTCCGCATCAAAATGTACCCAGTGGAAGACTTTGAAGCTTCCTTCCAGTTCATGCAGGTAGACTGAGCTGAAATCATTTACTGCTTTACCTATTTTTTTACATGCCAATTAAATGTTAAAGAGTCTCTTGTTTAGGAATCTCACTAAGTATTTACAGCACAGACATCTTTCTCTGCATGCATTCGTGCTGGAAAGCTGCTTAGTGTCCACTGAAGTTACACTGACGAAATCGGGGGTTAAGTGCCTTGTTTATTGTCCATTTGTGGTGTGAGAAATCTTCTAATTTCCTTCCTCTGTAACAAAACAAGGGTATGAACAGGCGGCCTTGCATGCACCGAATTATCATATGTTGTTTCTGTCACTGTCTCTGACTCTCTCTTTCCATCTGCAGGAGTGTGCACAGTATTTCTTGGAAGTGAAGGATAAAGACATTAAGCATTCATTAGCTGGACTCTTTGTGGAAATACTTGTACCTGTAGCTGCTGTAAGTGCATTTCATCTTCCTCCTCAGAGCAACACACATACACATTAAGCCTGAGTCACACTGAAGTTATTGTTTGCCTTTTAAATAAAAAAGTCTGGCTGTCTCACGAGTGCACAATATGTCATGTTTATATCTGGAAAACTATATGAATGTTAAGTTAATGCATATAAAACTTGTTGTGTGCATCAAGTAAAAGGACATTGGGTTCTGACAATGTGTCAGACAGTGCAGTGTAACTTCTGTATTATTAATACTCCCCCAGACTGTGAAGAATGAGGTGAACGTACCATGTCTACGGAATTTTGTAGAAAGTTTGTATGATACCACCCTGGACCTGTCCTCTAGGAAGAAACACTCTCTGGTAAGTTTCTCCCCATATTCTGTTTCATTGCTGGTCATCTCTCTTCATTTCCTCTCCATTACCAGCCATTGGTGAAAGCTCTTACTGTATCCATCCGACATATGGGCTTTTATCTCTTCGTGAGAGAAAGACGGGGGTGCAGGATGCAGTGCATGGGCTAGTTTTTGAAGCACTGCCAGATGGGCAATATTTGCCCACAGCATGGAAACAGGAAGAGAAATCAGCACATCACATGAAGCACATCTCTCTTATTAACATAGTGGTCTTGCATGAACAAGCATGCGGTAAAAGAGCATCTGATCAACCTCAGTGTTTTCCAAACTATGTTAGATTTGTGCTGAAAGCTGCTCAATATACAAGCACTAATTTCTAGACAATTCTCCGGAAAAGGTTGAAGATGATTTGGTAAGACAGATTTTTTTATAGTCCTGAACAGCAACATTTCCCTTTAGTTTTCTCTTAAATGTTGCCCCATCTTTAGGATGCACTCCACAACCATTTGACTGACACATCTGATAACGAATCATGTCATCTGTCTGCTGCGTTGCATTATTGCTGGTTGTTGTTGATGTGCTATTTGTGATATGTGCACGGTTTCCTGCCGCTGTGACACAGACTCGTGTCCTCGGGGCTGCAGACATGCCACAGTGCCGGTATGCATGCTACCTTTGACAAATTCTCCAAATACCTCAAGCCACCTATGCAGTTGAGGCGTAACACACCTCTACTTTTTTCCAAGTGAACAGCACACAGACATGCACTCAAACAAACAATGATTTGTGATGTCAGAAAGAGCTGAATGGACAGAAATGACAGGAATGGCACTAATGTGGTGCATTTTCTTAATTGCTATTCTTTTGCATTCTAACTGCCTCGATGTGAACAGACACTGAAATGGGTGAGAGACAGATAACAAATACCGGCTTTGATAAGGACTGACAGGTATATGATGTGAGATTCAAACCTAGAATTTTCCAAAAACATTCATGACAAGGGGGGACCTGGACTGACACTGATCATTAGCTAAACATTCTTGTTTAAGAATGACCAGCATGCAGACTTGCATTGCTTTTGAGGACTGAACAGACTCGACAGCAAGTTCACATTCCTGTACATGGACTGTATGTTAAGAATTTTGTATACCGCACTCTTTGATAAGCACACTAGGAGGATCTGAAATAATGTAATTGCCTCTTGTTAAATAGCAACGCATGAGCTCAAAAATTCAATTTAAGGTTGAAATAAGTCATTCTCAGATTGATTTAGATTATAATAAAGGACCGTGGGGTTGTACAAGGATTAGTTAATGTGGAACACGAATGAAGAAAGGGCATATATTCTAAATATTTACACTGAATTACTGATGAACTTTTAAGATTTGAGCCTAATACGTGTTATATAATTGTCTCATTTTTGACTACTCTCTAACAGGCTCTGTATCCTCTGGTGACCTGCCTGCTGTGTGTCAGTCAGAAGCAGTTCTTCCTCAGCCGCTGGCACATATTCCTCAACAACTGCCTGTCGAACCTCAAGGTTGGCTTTTTTTGTCTATACAAAGGATATTCAAGAATACATTGTTGTGTAGTGGTTATTCGTAATATTTATATTATAAACACACACAAAAACTACAGCGCGTGTGCCATGAATTTCTGCCCACGGGGAACAAATTTGACAAAGCACATTCACAAAACACTTAACTCACACAGCAGAACTCTGCAATAGCACTACTCAATACCTCTTTAAGTATAAAATCACCTATTTGTGTATATTGCCTTGAAGGGAGCACTGCAGGTTTAGTGATTGATGGTGGGCCATAAAGACCGCTGTTCAAATCTGAGATCACACCATAAATCTTGAGATTACAATGTATGTTGTGCACGCAGCAGATTGCCTGTAAGTTACTCTACGGGGGAAATACCTGTCAGGATTTCTCTTAGAAGCTTGTTGGTCATTTTTGGCTAAGAGGAAACATTTTAATGTGTGTGACTGCAGAATAAAGACCCAAAGATGGCACGTGTGGCTCTTGAATCTCTCTACCGCCTGCTGTGGGTTTACATGATCCGAATAAAGTGTGAGAGCAACACTGGAACACAGAGGTAAAAAATGCATGCAGTTTCATTTCTCATTAAGGAAGTAAGATGTAATTTGAGTGAAATTTTAAACATTAGCATGTCAGTGTGTGTAACTACCATGAACAAATGAGACTAGAGCAACAACTGCTAGAAAAAACACTGTAAGCTACTTTAATTCTTCATTTTTCATGCGGTAAAATTTGTGACATTAAGTTTTTTTTTTTTACCCTCTTTTCTCATAACTGTTAGTAACACTTATTCCCAAAGTTGGAATGATTCATGTCAATAAAGAGCAAAAATTTCAATGATTTTTCTGTTGTATCTTCTTTGTCCTTCAGCCGTCTGACGTCCATCACTTCCACTCTGTTCCCCAAAGGGAGTCGTAGCGTTGTTCCAAGAGACATGCCCCTCAATATTTTTGTCAAGATTATCCAGTTTATTGCACAGGTGTGTACAACAAACTCACATGAAGTGGTAGATGACGGCTCGGAATCTGTTTTTGGTCAAAGGACACGAGTAATGTAGTGAGGTTTGTTGTGTTTTGTGACTCACTGATTAAAAACAAGCACCGTTAATCCAAAATTCTTAGTTGACACAGTTGCAGAAGCAGGTCAAAAACTAAACAGTAATGAAAATACAGGATGACAAAGAATGTAGGCCATGGGAGATATTTTTGACATTTCACGAGAATCCATTATCAAGATTGATTATATTTCATCTAATGGCAGTATTAGAGGCTGAGGGTTTGAAAGCCACTCTAGGTGTATGAGCTAGTGGCTCTTTTATCCTTTGTGGTTGCTGTTATCATTTAGCAACTGCGTAGAACCCCAGTGTTTCATATATTTAAATAAACAAAATAAATAACACCTTACACCTCTTGTTTTTGCCATTACATGTTTTCTACTAAAAATGTTCCACTGCTGACAGCAAATGCACCTACTGCCTCATACCACAGTGACTCTGAAACCCTTTAACACTGGGATGTTTGCCCTCTGTTCAGGAGAGACTGGATTTCGCCATGAAGGAGATCATATTTGACCTGTTGAGCGTCGGGAAGCCTGCCAAAGCCTTCAGTCTCAACCCGGAGGTAAAGCGAGCAGACACAGGCATTCAGTCATGTGCACTCAGTCTCACACAGACCAACAGTGTATCTCTCCTGGCCATGTTACAGCAATGAGCATTCCAGTTTTTATTTGTAGTCTGTGAGGAAGGTTCAGAACAGTGTGATCTCTGTCGGAGACTTGACATTAATTGCAGCAGCGGAATGAATATTCACGTTCTCAGCTGTAGTGAAAATATGCGCTCGATTTTGACACGTGTGTTGCACTACACACTCTGTCAGGAGTTTTGTCATGCATTACAGTATGTTTTATATAATTAGGGGATATTTATACACATATATACTTATTCTACACCATAACAATAGTGATATAAATGCTGTAGTTTTCAGTTAGAGACTGTAGGATCAGTTGCTTAGTGGGAAACAAAGCAGTTGTGTCCTACAGCATATGAATGTTGTCTTTAGAGTCTTCCTTTTGTGATTAATTATTTGACATCTTTTTCGATAAGAATACTATTTAATACCTGAACCAAGCGTGACACGTAAGATGCAAGTTGTGGGTTTCATTGCAGATGTGTATTTGTTCATGTTTCTAATTCCAATACCTGAAGACCAAAGCAAAAACACATTTTTGCTCTTTATAACCAGCCTGTCTGGCATGTAGTAATGGATGCTGTGCTCTGTCTGTCTTCCAGCGAATGAACATAGGTCTCCGGGCGTTCCTGGTGATAGCAGATGCTCTGCAACAGAAGGACGGAGAGCCTCCTATGCCCAACACAGGAGCCACTCTGCCCTCTGGAAACTCTCTGAAGAAGAAAAAAACTTATCTCAGCAAGACGCTCACTGAAGAGGAAGCCAAGCTAATAGGTACGTGTCTGTCTGAAGGCAATCAGGCTGATGTAATTTGAGCGTCATCTCCAACTACATGTATTGCTTCTATCTGCTCTCCACAGGCATGTCCTTGTACTACTCCCAGGTGCGTAAGGCTTTGGACAACATTCTCAGGCATTTGGACAAGGAGGTGGGTCGTTGTATGATGCTCACCAGCGTCCAAATGCTCAACAAAGAACCAGAGGACATGATCACGTATGTACCTACAAAGTGCAGAAACTCAACTGATTTTTTTTCCTTTTTACTAATGAGAATCACTCTGTTTGACTTTAGAATTATTTCATTAAAAAACACAGCCACCCTTTCCTTTCACACTATAATTAAACTGAAATTATGCTGTTTAAAAACTGAGCTTTTCCCCAACAAAGCCTGACAATTTATGACAGGAAATACTGAGATACTACTGATATCGTACATAGTTAACTTTTGCAAGCAAGAACTATTTGTATTTTGAGTTCTGAATATTACAAATTAGGTTCACAATAAGAGTAGGCACATCTAACATGCCACTCTGTCTCTGTTAGTGGTGAAAGGAAGCCCAAAATCGACCTGTTCAGGACATGTGTGGCTGCCATTCCTCGTATCCTTCCCGATGGCATGTCCAAACCGGAGCTTATTGACTTGCTCTCACGGTGAGTTTCATCAGTGGCAATTTTTATGTATTTTGAAGCCACTTGATGTGGAACCCATATTAAAACGTTTTACTTTCTGTGGTCTGATTGTACACAATGATAAATAGTTTTGTTTCTTTGTCTAATTTGTTCATATTTTTTACCTGTTCCTCAGACTGACAGTGCACATGGACGATGAACTTCGTCTTATTTCCCAAAACTCCCTTCAGAGCCTGTTGCTTGATTTCTCGGACTGGAGAGAAGATGTCCTGTTTGGTTACACACATTTCCTTTTACGTGAGGTATAGCAGAACTGGACAGAAGTCTGCAGTTAAAAGCAACATGTTTAATCTTGGTTTATTCTGCATACCACTATACTGTTGCTGTAATAATCATAATATATGCATATAAAGTCAGATATAGCACCAGAATATATCATATATTTTGAGTTATATATTGCTAGAATTGAGAGATGAAATTGTGAACTACTGCAGTGAGAATGTAAAACTGCCTAGTCCTGTGCTACAGGAGGAACAGGAAAAACTGAAGTGATTCAAAAACATTGTCTTTGTGAATTAACAGCATATGCAAACATATTGATATTGGCAGCCACACTCTGAATGTCCCTTGCCAAACTATTCCAGGTCCAAGACACTCATCAGGGTCTGCAGGATGCATCTGTGAAGCTCCTTCTCCAGCTGCTCACACAGTGGAGATTAGCTCTGCAGCTCCAGGGGAAGATGCGAGGTGGAGTTGAGGTTTGTACAGCAAAGTTTATTTAGTGACAGTCTCACTTCAGCCAACTATTTTCCCCTCTGAACACCAGTCATGATGTTCTATTTATTTAAAAGTATATCTTTAGAACACAGTTATACCTTGTTATTTGTTCATACATTAAGAGACCTACCTAAGAGATCTCTCATTGTTTCATTATGTCAGTTGTTTTGTAACTACAGGTTTAATTGCTTGTTAAACAATGTGAATTCCTTGCGAATCGTCCCTCCTCTTTGTCTTCCCTGTCCATCAGGCCAGCCCCAGACTGCCTGAGCGAAGCCCTCATTGCTCAGTGCTACATGCGGTTGAGGGCCTGGCTCTGCTGCTCCTCTGCTCGTGCCAAATCAGCACAAGGAAACTAGCAGTCGGGGTGTTAAGAGAAATACGTTGCCTCTTCACAGCTCTGGGACATGCTGAGGTACAGTATAGAAAACTCACATCCTAATTCACCCAACAGTGGTTTTGAGAGAATCTCAGCAGCTTTTCTAAACAGTACAGATTGTAAATAACTAGTTAAATAGATACTTATATATTTCAAGGATAAATATATTTTGGAGCTGGTGGTAAATTGTCTTTAAAGATGGTGAAAAAAAAATGGAAAGGATAGAAGGAGAACCATCTGTCTGTAGCTGGGATTAGAGATGCATCATATGCAGCCTGTGGATTCCTTCACATTGTGTGACGCTGTTATAAAAATAGCCGATGCTATAAATGTCTCACCCTACAGGACGATGACAAACCTATGATAGAGGTCATGGACCAGCTGAGCCCAGCTGTAATGGACAGCTTTGTTCATGTGGCTGTTTCTGACTCAGTAAGTGATCAGTTACGTCGGCATATGACATCAGTTATTTATATCACGGTCTTCCAGATTACTTAATCAGCTGCTGTGTGCCATTCTCGAATTCCTCCCCTCCCTCAGTCCACGTTGCCCCTCAGCCACCACGTTGACCTCCAGTGGCTGGTGGAGTGGACGGCTCGACTGGTGAGCAGTTCGTACGACGTGAAGAGCCCCAGCCACGTTTGGATCTTTGCCCAGTGTCTGAAGGACCCGTGGGTGCTCTGTCTGCACATCTTCTTGCGACAGGAGCACCTACCCAAACACTGTCCCATCGCTCTGGGATACGCCTGGCCCTACGCTTTCACACGGCTACAGCTGCTACTGCCACTTGTTGACCCCAAGTATGTCAACATGTTGTTATATTGTTCTTTCTAGACATTTATCTGAATTTTAAATAACACCCAAAACTAATTCCTTGTCTGCTTTTGCACCTGTCTTTCTGCAGCAGTCCAGTGAATGCTAAGAAAACCAGCACAGCAGGCTCCAGCGACAGCTACATCTCACTGTGGCGTAACTACCTGATCCTCTGTCTAGGTGTGGCTAAGCCGAGCATCATGTCTCCTGGACACCTAAGAGCTTCTACACCTGAGATCACTGCCACCACACCTGACGGCAGCGTCACCTATGACAACAAGGTGTGTGTTTGTGTGTTAAAAAAGATGCCAGGGTTCTTCATAGACTTGGAAAATCTAGATATATAAGAAATAATCATTGAGTGCCAGATATTAAAAAGCCTTTAAATCGCACAAGTAGTCAGGGAAAAGACAGTTAGTTTTAATATTGTTGTGTTTATTATTTTTAAGTGATTCATTATTTTTGCACAAAATAGTAATTAGAGTGAATTTCCAAGAAAAGAGGATGATGCATTTTTTTTAGTTCAGCCCACACCTCAAAATCCAGAGATAATCAGTTTTTAATGCTATAGAAGACAAAAGAAGCTGGTATTTTCATTTGGAATGGCTGGAACTTGTAAAGTGGGGTATACTTTTACTTGAAAAAATGGCTTAAAAATTAATTGACTAATTATTTGGCTTTTTAATGGATCACGTCACCCCAAAATATTGTATTCAAATAATCGGTGTGGTCACAAAGAATCTCACTACTAGTAGTGGTAGTGGAAAAATCCATTTGAAATTTGAAATTTTAAACTGTAAACTGGTGAAATCCAGGAGCCAGTGAAAAATGATGTTTGTAAATTAGCGTAAAATTTTCATGTCCTGATCAATGTGTGTGTTTTTTTTCAGGTGATAGGAACTCCCTCTGTGGCCTGGCTTCTAAAACAGCTTGTCCCACTGATGAGAGCAGAGAGTCTGGAGATCACAGAGTCTCTGGTGCTGGGATTTGGATGCACAAATGCTCTGGTCTTCAGGTATTGGAATCAGAAACATGAACGGATACACGCCTACGATAAAACCCACAACCTGAATCTCACATGTCAGGCTTGGGTCTGGTACTAAATAGTGTTCTTATCGACAAAGATGTCAGATAGTTAATTGTAAAAAGAAATGTATAATTTAATGCAAAGCTTGTTTGATTGTGTCAGAATTAGTTATTTGCTGATGCTATGTGCTATCTGTTGTTGTCTGGTGTGAGCTTTTGCTTTGGAAGAGAATAAACACAAAAAGCCTGAACAGAGGGAATGACATTAGATAGATTACAGTACAAGGGGATGATGTACTAGATTTGCTCTTTTCTCTTACATAAGAAAGACATGCCTCTTTAGCGTTTTTTATGATCCTTTCATCTATTACATGTTCCCATCTGCCTGTGCATTGTTGTCATAACTTAAATGAGCTGCATGTTTCTCTGACATTCAGAGAAGTAAAAAAATGCGTCACTGATGCAGGAGAGGAATTCTTAGACGTACGGTGAAGTATCACATTTTTTCAGAGGACAGTGGTTCTCATTGTGAGAGGAAGGTATTTCATTTTAAGGCAGGTTATCTATTTTTAAACCTAGAATGTTTTCTGAAAAGGCTGTCATTGTTATTAAAGAGATTAAGGTCTGCCAAGAAAAATTTGTCTGTCATTACTGTGTCCAAGGATTAGTGGGTTTAGGGCATGCAACATTTGGGCGGCACAAGCTGGATGTCTGTCACAAACCATTCTGTTCCCTTAAATAAAACCATTTGATCAGTCTCCTCAGCAGCTCAGCAATGAGGTAATCTATTGATTTTTTCCCCCTCTGATCCTGTGTGTTTGCAGGGAACTAGTCGAAGAACTCCATCCACTGATGAAGGAAGCACTGGAACGTAGGCCTGAGGTAAAACAAGTACACAGACTCACACTGAGGCAATTTCTTTAACTTTATCGATCCCTAATGGGATGTTGTGAAATCATTTTTTTAATGAAATACTCGCTTAATCCAGAGTTAGATTTTTATATGCAGCAGTTTATGAGAAGGTAGAACTGTGTTTTCATGTTATGTTTAGTGTCATAGCTATTAGAGATGTTTTCCATAGTTCGGTAATTTATTATTTATGAAAATAGACCATAGATTATTTGTGCGCTAATGTAAAGTTAAAAGGTGTTGCTAGTGCACCAGCATCTCAGACCAAACAAACAGGCACAATGACTGTGTCTTCGCCTTCCCTTTAGGTTTCAGTTACAACCAGGAAGATTGTGTTGGCAAAATCCAATCAGAAAAAACAAATAAATAAAAGACCATTCACACTTACCATTCATCTACCCTAGCAGTGTAAAATACATTTGTGTCTGTTTTACTGTGAGTCTGAGACACACAGCATAGGAGACACACAGTCAGGACCATATGTAGCGAAGCGAAGGAGAAGCAGGGAAGAGCCACAAAACAGCAGCAGAGACGCTCAAGCTGAAATTAATTAAGTGCATATATATTATGTAAATAACAAATAGAATATTTAGTTCTTTTTTTTCTGGGCACCGGCTGAATGCTCTGGACTGGACTGTACTGCAACTACACTACCATCTTGCTTTTACAGTGCGGTGTGGGAGGTCACTCTCAGTCATGTATAATAAAAATGCTCTCAGCCTGTTTAAATATAGAAGGGCCAACATTTTCAGAGAGAAAAATTAAGATGTACCAACACGCATGAACAGCCAGAGTGACTACCAAAATGTAGAACAGAGAATCTCAGATTACAGCACAAACAGAGTGTGATTTCACAGCTGCTATACTGATGTTCAAAATGCAATTTAAAACCTTTAAGTCTCTTTTTCTCTTAAAAAGCAAATTAGCCCAGTATCACCACAACAACATACATACAGTATAAACATATATAGTTTATATTTCACCTTCAGAGCTGACATTGTTTGTAGGCTCAGGGATCTGGTGTACTTTGAGAGTAAACTGACAACTTTTCTGTGCTTTCAGAACAAGAAGCGTAGAGAGAGACGGGATCTTCTGAGGCTGCAGCTGCTGAGGATCTTTGAGCTGTTGGCCAATGCAGGAGTTATCAGTGACAGGTATCACAACATGCCATCCGCTGGGAGCCCTCTGGCTGCTGTTGTTTTGGTTATTTCTCTATGCCCTTGGGTTCATTTTATTATGCAAATTCATTACTAATTCCTGCTTTTCCCTCTTAATGTAAATTTACATCTTTCCCTCATCTGCTGTGCTCTGTAACTTCTTGCCTATTTTGAATTACCAAAGTGGATTTCTTTCTCTTTCCTGCTCTTTATAGCACCAATGGAGCTCTAGAGCGTGATTCCCTAGCACTGGGTGCCTTGTTCCTTGAGTATGTGGACCTAACCCGGATGCTTTTGGAGGCTGAGAATGAGAAGGAACTGGATGTGCTTAAAGACATCAGAGCCCATTTCAGTGGGATGGTGGCCAATCTCATCCAATGTGTTCCTGGTAAATAGTTTTATTTTTTATTGCAGTATATCATAATTTACTGGTCCATCAGCAGCAGTAGTAGTAGTAGATGTAATAGCCATAGCTTCAGCAGTGTTTTCCATACACAAACTAAAATGCCTGACAGACAGTAAAAATGTACATACATTACAAATGTGAATTTAAATTTTTTGGTCATATCGAAGTCTGTTCGTTTTTTCACCATCTGCCTCTCTCTTTCTCTCATTCTCACATCTGCACAGTCCACCATAGGCGCTTCCTCTTCCCTCAACAGTCTCTGAGGCACCATCTCTTCATTCTCTTTAGCCAATGGGCTGGACCATTCAGTGTTATGTTTACTCCCCTCGATCGTTACAGCGACCGCAACCACCAGATCACTCGCTACCAGTACTGTGCTCTCAAGGTACGCAGTACCCATTTATCCAATTCCTGCCACACAGCTGGAGTTATACCCTCAGTTTTCATTTCATTTTTCATTATGAGTTACAGAAACCTTAGCATGAACTCAAATAAGCTTTTTCCTTCTAGGCCATGTCAGCAGTTCTGTGTTGTGGTCCAGTTTTTGACAATGTGGGCCTCTCTACTGATGGTTATCTCTACAAATGGCTTGACAACATCTTGGCCTGTCACGACCTGCGGGTAGGACAGCTCTGGGATCCACTGTAGCTTTTAATAGTTGCTTTCTATTTTTTTCTGAAAGTGTATTTTGATCACTAGGTTTCAGCACTTTAGTTTCCTTCAGGAGGGTTATTATTGAAAAGAGTCTCTACATGATATCATTGTTGCCTTTAGGTGCACCGTCTAGGATGTGAGGTGGTCATCCTGCTTTTAGAACTGAACCCAGACCAAATCAATCTCTTCAACTGGGCTGTAGATCGCTGCTTCACTGGATCATACCAACTGGCATCTGGCTGCTTCAAAGCTATCGCCACAGTCTGTGGTAACAGGTAGGGAATCATGCATGAATTATAATCTTTCCTGCTGATATCTTTTTCTGTCAAGACACCAAAGACCAACAGACTTTCCGAAAAGCATTCTGTATCTCTTAACCTCCTTACTAAGAAGATTAATACAATTCCCTATGGTAATCGCTTAAATGTCAAAATGTGTTATTTAGATATTATTATAATACCATATCTGTAACTTTTTTTGCTGAATATGAAAAGTTTTTGTACTTGCAAAGCATAGAAATTGGTAAACAAAATAAAAATAAAAAAGGATTATTCTTATGAGAGTTAATCAGTTGGCTACAGTTTAACCAGTTAAATCATGTAACGCACATACACTTTACTAAGATGTTGCCCACCTGTCTGTTTAGGTTCACTGGGTTAGTTTTCATCATAATCACCGACCAATTACAATTTCTTCCTTATCTTGCCAGGAACTACCCATGCGACCTGGTGACCCTGCTCAATCTGGTGCTGTTCAAGGCCTCAGACACTAGCAGGGAAATATACGAGATCTCAATGCAGCTGATGCAGGTATAAACACTCATACAGCAAACAGAATACAAAGACACTGTTCTAGTATTAAATATTTATCAGTTGCAGACAACGAGGTGGAAAAAAGAAGCTTAAAGCCAAAAGCCAAAGTATTTTGACTCCAAAGTTAAATAATGTGTCTGCAGGTGCTGGAGTCGAAGCTGTGTGCATACTCCAAGCGAATGGTGGAGCAAAAACCTGGTAATATTTTATATGGAACACACGGCCCCCTGCCTCCCCTTTACAGCGTCAACCTGTCTCAGCTCTCCATCCAGCTTGCCAGCATGTACCCAGAGCTCACTCTGCCTCTTTTCTCAGGTAAATTCTTCATGTTAAATGTGTGCATGTTTAAGGCCAGTCTGTCCTGTGATCTACAAGTAAAATAAGTGCAAAAATGGAGCAATAAAAAAGACTGGACTGCTTCATTAGAACCTCATTTATGTTTATTTTGTGGAAAATAGTACATCCTAATTGCTGACCCAGGTGTAAATATAAACTGTCACTCCCATCTGATTATGTCTCCCTGGACTATAAGGTTTCAACAAAAAAACTGGATATCAAATTAAGGAAGTAAAGGTGCTAAGAAAGCTGTTTTTGTGACATTAAAGTCAGTTGTGCTGAATACTTGTGTATCCAGTGTCTCTCATAAATGCTGAAACAGGCAGGGTGTTCTCTGAAACAGCTCAGTCTGTTTGACTCCTAAGAGGCCATTATTCTCTCTGAGACAGTTGAGAAATGTATTCCCACTGTCTGTCTCTTGTTATTGAACACCTTAAAAGAATGCACAACCTTCTCTGGACACTTTTTTATTAAATTTTTTGCCCTTGCAGAGGTGAGCCAACGTTTCCCAACCACCCATCCTAATGGCAGACAGATCATGCTGTCCTACCTGCTACCTTGGCTGAGTAACATTGAGCTAGTTGACACGGGTCTCCTGCCCCCTGCATCAAGCCCCTGCACCCCAGAGGAGGAGCCTCATGGTCAGGCACAGGGCCTTGGTCTGTCCCCCAGTCTGAGAGGTAACGGCTGGGGCTCCTTGCAGGCAACTTCACTGGTGCTCAACAACCTCATGTTCATGACTGCTAAGGTAGGAAGCCATGTGTTCTTATTTGTGAAATTTCTTTTTTTCTTTCACAAAGCCATGTCCTGCCTTATATAGGGGATCTTTTTAAACTTGAAATAATGTAGGGAAAAAGAGAAAACATACACAGGGGGCAGCATGGCTCAGTGGGTAGAGTGGCCGTCTTGTAATCGGAGGGTTGCTGTTCGGTCCTGGCCTGGAGAGCGCATGTCGACGTGTCCCTGAGTGAAACACTGAACCCCTAACTGCTCCTGATGGGTTGTGGTTAGCGCATTGTATGGCAGCTTTCGCCATCATTGTGTAAATGGGTGAATGTGATGTATAATGTAAAGTGCTTTGGGTATCGTTTCAGGTATAGTAAAAGCGCTATATAAATACATAACTGATTTTTTCCTGCACATTATCAGTATGGAGACGAGGTTCCTGGACCAGAGATTGAGAATGCCTGGAATGCTTTGGTGTCCAACGAGAGGTGGAGCAACAACTTGAGGATCACCCTGCAGTTCCTTATCAGCCTGTGTGGAGTCAGCAGTGACACCACACTGCTGCCTTATGTAAGTGGAATCTGAACATGCTGACACACTTGAAGTCAAGTCAAAGTGATTTATTGGTAAAAACAAATGTTGAAATAAATTGTCACAATTACCACAAATATATCATTGTATTGGATTTATGATAATGGTGTGCATCTTTTAGATCAAGAAGGTGGTAATCTACTTGTGTCGCAACAACACCATCCAAACTATGGAGGAGCTCCTGTTTGAGCTGCAGCAGACCGACCCAGTCAACCCTGTGGTTCTGCACTGTGACAACCCTCCCTTCTATCGCTTTGCTGCGAGCAACAAAGCCTCCACCTCCCAGACAGGTGAGAGGATATGTTCCTGTCGTAATCAGTGATGTGAGATGACACTGAATTTTAGCCAGAGGTTTTTATGTGACAGATGGTTGGCTATACTGTATTAAAACTGAAAACTGTGTCTGAAATGTCTGATGTGTAGGCACCACCTCCAGCAGTAACACTGTGGTGGCTGGTCAGGACAACCTGCCAGACACTGATGAGAGCAAGCTGGTCAGAGAGAGTGAAGAGCGGTCAGTATTAATACATTTTTATTAATCTTGCATTGACCAGGCTTTGGCAATAAAACAGCTGCACGTGTCTCTCAAGAGGCTAAGATACACTAAGCCATGTCAGCATCACATCAGTTACGCAGCAATATTACCGTAAGACTTTCAAACATTTTAGTGATGGAGTAAGACTGTACACTGTGAAAAATGTGGAAAGTCTGAATTTCACTTGAAATGTCATGCATTTTTCACAGACGGGCCAGGGCGCACAACAGACTGGAGTCTCGCTACAGCAACAGCTCCGGAGGCTCCTATGAAGATGAAAAGAGTAAGTTGTCTTGTTCCTCCTGAGAGTGAGAGTACAGACTTGCTTAGATCGTACAGTGTGTACTCTCACTTAAATACAGCCCCGGGCTTTTCACAGCTGACTTATTTGGAACAACCTCCGGGACACAGATTTTTCCTGTCAGTCCAACATGTCCACCACTTAAACTTAAGACTTTAATGCTAATTGTCACTAATCTCCTTCAAACAGACCGTAAGGCTTTGTGCCATCGTTAGGCTACTCTGAAATGTGTGTCATTCCCTGCATTGAAACATTTTGTTGTGTATATCAAACATTTGATTTAGACCTGAGCCAAGTCTGCTACTGATAACCTCTTTGGGAAACGCCTGTTTTGGGATGCTTACATGCATGAGTCTGCTGCTGTAGGCCTCAAGTATAAAAGCGTTTCCAGTTTGCAACTCAAGACAATAAAAGAAATTGTGTGTGTACTGTTTGTGTGTTTTATCAGTTATCATTTTCAGCAGGCAGCTGTAAACAACAACAAGCTGAAATACCTTACGTGAAGCTTTCTGTAACTCTACATGTTGTGAATATTGGATGCATATTTCAAATTTACGGACCAAATCTTGTTCTGTGTTTTTCGTAGATGACCCACTGCCGCCATATGCCGGATGGGTACTGAGTGTTCTGGAGACCAACCATCCTCAGCCGTTACCGATGCCTGTAAACGGAGGCTGCTGGGCACCTCTAGTTGATTACCTTCCAGAAACCATCACACCTAGAGGGCCACTGCATAGGTACTCCCAAACACACTAGACAAACATTCTGCTCTGAAACACCCACAAAAATTTCACACAGACTGAAAGTTGGAACGGTGATGTTACTATCAGCAGAGTCGTGTTATTGGGATTGGAAACAACGGTAGTCTTCACACAGACTTGTCTTACCTCCTCACAGATGGTCCGAAAAACTCCAGCACAGAATGAAACCAGGCCAGCTTGCTCTGCCTCTGCTATGTAGAGAATGAATATTAGAAAGAATTTACCACTTTGTCCTCTATGTCTCTCAACACCTTAGAAATCATTACTCAAAGTGAAAGGAAAGATGACATGTCTGTCGCCAAGCTTTACATTAGATTCATGACGCATGTACGGTCTATAAAGCACCACATGTGATGAAAAAACAGACTGTTGTATTGAACTTTACATCCAGGAAAATGCAATCTGTGTATCTGGAGTTTTGACACTCTCATTTTCATTCAGTACAAAGAAAAGCCTCACAACTGCAGCAACAACACATACACACGACCACTTTACATAACGAGACTTGAATGATGACGTGTAGTTAGTGACGAGTCCATCTGACTAAAACTACTTCTTCAAAATCACCTTTTTATGTGTCTCAGTTGTCTCAGCCACATTCCTTTACATGCAGATACAAATTTTTCTTTATCAGTTAAAGAGGTGAAACATCCTCTTGAACTTTTCTTCTTTATTGATTCCATTCAAGAAAGGAATTCTCTCCTTGTTTTTCTTTTGTAAAAAATAATATCAGAGAACAGGACTAGCAAACGAAAGTCGTTCCTTCAGGACGCTACATGTGGGCCAGTTGATTTTACGTTGGCTTCAACCCAAGCCTTGGAGGAGGTTTTGCTAGTCAGCACAAGACCCTACAGCCCATGCAAAGAGCAAGTATTGTTGATTTTACAGTACTTTCATGAGATTTGTGTGTGTGTTGGTCCTCAGGTGTAACATTGCAGTTATTTTTATGACTGAAATGGTCGTGGATCACAGCGTCAGAGAAGACTGGGCTTTACATCTGCCTCTGCTACTGCATGCCCTCTTCTTAGGTAAGCATACACACAAACACACATCCACATACCTCAACTTTAGGCAGAGCCTTTATCTGGCAGTGAAGTGAGAACACGCCCTAAATGCCATGCATAAAATAACAAACCAGCTTTATTTTGGAGAGAGTATTATTGCTTTCTGCAAAAACTGGATTAGCTGGATGGCCAACGACACAAACTCCCCTGTTTCACTCTTATCTCTCAGTGATGAGAGAATGAGGTTGACCTGGAACTTAAATGATAAGATCAAAAAATCATCATTACATGCCAACATATACAAACAACAATAACCTTGAGGTGTGTAGGTATTTTATGTGACGTCCGGTAAACTCTTAGCGTGACAGTATGTTTTATCTACATCCTTCACAGACATGCATTTCAGCAGAAACAGTTCTCTTGAAAACATTCCCAAACATGTGCACACATACCTGCCCTGTCAGCTATGTGGAAATGCATTTGTATGGACTCTGCATACTCAGCATACTAACCTTTATGTTCAGGCTAATTATTACCATCCGATCTTACATAATGTGCACGTGAAGTTATCCAAGAATCCATGCTGTAATGTTTGGTGATTTTTTATTTTCATTTTACTGGCAGAAGTGTTATATTTTTAGTAATGTACAAACAGAACATGAAATGCAGGAGATAGTTACAAGGGCTGAAGGGATATTGTCTAATTGTGATTTGATTTGTAATATTTTAAATTCAAGGTTCAGTTCAATAACTATTGTGTAACAGATTTGGAACGTGATCGAGAATAACAACCTGAAGCAATAAGTCCCTGGTTTGAATCCCACATGTCTTGTCTTCCTTGTATTTCCTGTCTCTGTCACTATCCTTGCCTATACAAAAATAAAATAGCTTGAAAACAGATAGGAGTTTGCATCACTACCAGAAAAGAACACCAAGAATTTAATTAGGCATCGTTTTTCTTATGTCATGGTATGTGCTCTGCTTTGTGTACAGAATCTTAATCTTGTTGTCTTATTGGACGTCTGTTTAATTTGCCAGGTCTGGACCACTACAGACCAGAGGTCTACGAACACAGCAAACGTCTCCTTCTCCACCTCCTCATTGCTTTGTCCTGCAACAACAACTTCCAGGTTAGAGTGGCATCCTCACACTTCTTGTTATTATGCCAGTTTAACTATAACATCGCATTGAACAAGATAGCACTACAAGGTTATTCAGGGCTTTGACAGGGCTTTTGCCAAATTTCACAAGTCACTGAAGAATCCACCTTTTTGTGTTAACAGGTGATAGCATCAGTTCTGATGCTGACGAGAGAGATCAGTGACAACAAGACCCTCACCATTAAGTCCAGCTATCACACAGAGTACCAGCAGTCACGTAAGTAGGAAACACGCAGCATTTACCAGAGTATGATGACCTTAAATGACTGTTGGACCAAGGGAAAACCAACAAACCAGATGCTGAAAAATGTCAATATATAACAGTATGATAAGGAGCATCGTATTAATAGAACACCCTTGTATACTCATCGTGTTCCCTTAGATGCACCTGACTTTCTGCGAGAGTGGCAGGCATCTCCTGTGGTGGACTCCGGACTCAGCTCCACCTCCAACTCATCCTCTGCTAGCCTGGGTGGTGGCAGCACTGCAGGCAGTGTTGGAAACTTGCCCCTTGTGACACCTGATGACCTGGAGGATCTTGAAGATACACCCAACGAGACAGATGAGAAGACAAACAAACTCATTGAGTTCCTCTCGACCAGGTAAACACAACTCCAGCTGCTTTGTCATAGAGGTGCCACGGGTGCATTTTTGCATGCAAATATTTGCGAAGGTGTGCTTGTGAAGTGCGTGTGTGTGTAGGTGTGTGTGTGTGTGTGTGTGTGTGTGTGTGTGTGTGTGTGTGTGTGTGTGTGTGTGTGTGTGTGTGTGTGTGTGTGTGTGTGTGTGTGTGTGTGTATGTGTGTGTGTGTGTGTGTGTATGAAAATTTCTGTGTGTGCTGTGCACAGGTTTAAGTGCTTGTGTAACGTGTATGTGGTGCTACTGGTGGTGGGTATACAGTGCCTGGAGTACTGTGTTGTTGTTGCTCAGAGCATTTGGGCCACTGTGGGTGCATGAGGACATCACACCTAAGAACCCCAACTCCAAGAGCACCGAGCAGCTCTCCAACTTCCTGCGCCATGTCGTCTCTGTCTTCAAGGAGTCCAAGTCAGGTGAGAAGCTACTCATGTTAATGCAAACTGTCTTTCACGACACAATAAACTGTCAGCTCGCTTACTGCCCTATGAGTCACTGTATGCCGTTTATAAAAAGCTGTAACACGTATCTCCAAAGACGGAGCAATGAAATATGCATTTGTATGTATATCTGTATATACAGACTTCCATCTGGAGCAACAGCTGAGCGATGTGGCCTTACAGACGGCTCTGTGCAGCTCCTCGCGTCACTATGCCGGGCGTTCTTTCCAGATCTTCAGAGCCCTCAAACAACCAATCAACAACCACGCTGTCTCTGACCTCGTCTCACGCCTTGTTGAGGTGGTGGGAGAACATGGAGACGAAGTGCAGGTGAGATAGAATAAAAGATCAACGGGGCTTGATACATACACTATAATAAAGACATAAACCAGCACTTTACACCCTTTTTAACTAGCAAGACAACGCACAGTGATGTGGATGCTTGTGCCTGTATAATTTATCAACACATCTGTGTTCCAGGGCTATGTGATGGAGGTGCTGTTAACGCTGGAGTCAGTGGTGGTGAATCTAGCAGAGTGTCTGAAAAACAGTGACCTGATGGCAGCTCTTACCAGGTTGGAGTCAGTGCTTTAATGAATTTTCTATCTACAGCGTGTCCCTAAAGTCTGGACATTTATGAAATCTCACTTTGTCGAAAGATTAAATTCATCTGCTGTCTTTCAATATGTCCATCCTTCACGTCCACTGAGAAGTATCAGTTCAAGCCATATTGCCATAATGTGTGGAGGCAAAAAAAATTATAGCCAATGAGATTTCCTGTGTCTGTACTTTAGGGACACCATGTATAGGAGTAACATAGCAAGAACAGTAGTAAAGAAAAGTATCTGCATGCTTACTTCTAAAAAGGTGTCAAAATTCTTTCCAATCTTTCTGTCTCTCTAACCATATTTTTTTATGTATGACTAAGCTTACGATTGACATGAATATGAGGATTTAGGGAGCCTTTATGCAAATGAGAGTTCTTTCCTGAGTGGTTTGATACAAGGACGCCGTATTTAATCTGTATTTGCTTTTACTGTGTTCGATCCATAGAACGTCCTCACCAGATTTTGTGACTAGTGACAAACTGATGAACAGAAAGAGCACAGGTCAGCTGAACTTCCCCGGCCCAGGATTTGGTGGTCTTTCATCACAACGCCACCAGCGCTCCTATTCTGTCCCCAAGAAGTTTGGCGAGTGTGGCAACCAGTCGAGTGATCCTCCTCGCAGTGCAACTCTGGATCGCATACAGGCAAGAAATGAAGACTCTTGTTCAGTCTCACGTGCTAATACTCGGGGAGATTTGGCAAGTGTAGTGCATCTCATTAATTTAGCTTGCATCTTCAATCTGCAGGCCTGCAACAGTCATGGTCTCGCCCGAATGGGACGAACCCCTGGATCCTGCACGTCGTCGACCAATCGTATTGATCCCAGTGTTCTGTCGGATCCTGCACATGTTTCTCATCCTTCATCAATACTGGCCACAGTTTTCTGGGTGGCGGTGTCACTCATGGAGTCGGACTTTGAGTTTGAATATCAAATGTCACTTCGCCTCGTTCACAAGCTGCTGTCGAAGGTATAGTCTATAGTAGATGTACTGAAACTTACTGATCTTCACGGGAAAGTTATGTAACAAAACTGCAGAAACAAAAGTAATGACAAAGATAAAACTAGAAGCAGAAGAATGTAAATATTATGTAAAGCCTGTGTTTTCCTTATTACCGGCCTGACCTAAACATTGATCAACCCAGCTATCCCAAGAGCTTCATACTGTTGCTATTTTAAAATCAAAGTAAGCTTCCTGACATATAAATACAAAGGCATGACTAGAGGAGCTATTGGCACTCCACAGCATTTGCAACTCAACTGGCTGCTGATCTTGTTTTGTCTGCCCCCCTTTTCAAAGAAAATGCAAATCTATATCTGTACTCATGAGGAATTTTGGGAAGCGACACTAAGAATGCAACTTTGAGCTTAGTTAAACTGAAAAATCTCTTTTTTACCAGGTGCCATTAGACAGAGCAGAGAACCGTGAGCGCCTGGAGAAGCTGCAGGCTCAGCTGAGATGGAGCGGATTCTCTGGCATTCAGCAGCTTTTGTTGAAGGGTTTTACCTCCCAAGCCACGTCTGACCTCACCTTACAGCTCTTCTGCCAACTCACACCAGTCTCCCGAGTGCCTGTCGTTGACAGTTCACAGTCTATAGGTAGGTGCTGGAGATGACTGTAATTTTAAAGCCTGCATAATTTTAGTAACCTTTAGACTTTTGTCAGCACTTTTCATTCATATTATGTGGAGCTGAAGTTCAGTATGTTCTCCCTGTGCAGGATTTCCTCTGAATGTCTTGTGTCTGCTGCCTCACCTGGTGCAGCACTTTGGCCACCCAACGCAGTTCTGTAAGGAGAGCGCTGAGAGGATTGCACAGGTACTAGGATACTATGTGTTCTTCATTTTAGCTTAGTGGAGTTTACTTGATTTTCCTTTTTCTCTACTTGAGTTTCTGTTAGGTTGGTTAGGTGAAGACATGAGAGACAAACACCTTTCCATGTTTCGGGGAAAGTAAAAAACCAAAGCGGCTTACAACAAATCCATATCTGAAAACGGCGACGAACATCAAGCAAAGCCAAAGCTTGACCATGTCTCTTATGCTGCGCCTGCCTCTTTCTGATTCTCAATCTTTTCTTCTCCCAGGTGTGTTTGGTGGAGAAAAACACAAAGCTGTCCCATTTAGCTCATGTGATGACTCTCTACAAGACACGCTCCTACACTCGGGACCCTTTCTCCTGGGTCAGTGTGGTTTGCAGATACCTCCATGAAGCCTTCTCTGACATCACACTCAACATGGTCACCTATATGGCCGAGGTAAGTGCTGATAAATATATATTGCATGCATTATTTCTGGGTTTACATGGTTATCGTTTTCTCAGTATGGTTATTGCACTTCAGGATAGCAAATTATTGGATTATATCTGTGAAAGTTGAATTTTTAAAGGGAAGGGCAATTCATTTATTGTCCAATTTCAGTGATTCCTTTGCCCATTTTGGTGCAGAATTGGTTAATTTTGATATTTTGCTTACAGATTGCACTTTTCAGTAATCTGACAGTTGTTAAGGGCAATGTCATCATTTACAGTCTGGTTTTAAATTGGTTGTACGCTCATTGACAGTACCCCGAAAAAGATTGATTTTGTGGTTGCATGCTTTGTCGCTTAATGAATGTCTCTCTCCATCTTCCAGCTGCTGGATAAGGGTCTCCCCAGTATGCAGCAGTCTCTCCTCCAGATCATCTACTGTCTGCTCAGCCACATGGATCTGACTGCTGTACAAGTCAAACAGTTCAATGCTGATGTCATTAAGACCATTGAGAAGTTTGTCCAGGTAAGTGTCTCGCAGCACATGATGTTTAGTATTCTCTGTGTTCTCTGTGGTATATGCACTGCTGTCTCTCTTCTTCTTTCATTTTTAACACTGTGTGACATGTGATTCTGTAGACAATACACTGGAAGGATGCTTTAAACATCTTGAAGCTGGTTGTATCACGCTCTGCCAGCCTAGTTCATCCGGTTTACGGCCACTCACAGGGTGATCTTTCCAACCTTGAAGTCAGCAGAGTGTGGGACGGTTCAGCCAAGGCTCTGCCTGGGAAAACACTGGACTTCACATTTGACATCTCAGAGGTGAGGAATAAAACTCTTTAAAATGCCCACCAGTCATTTACACTTACAGCACACCGCTTTTAAAAACAATTCCAGAAATAAAGATGATGTTATAAATGCTGACCCACTAAAAATTCACATGTGGGTCTCCCTTCCTGTTTTCTTCACAGACGCCAGTGATTGGACGCCGGTTTGATGAGCTCCAGGGTTCAGGGGGTAGAGAGGGGAAGGCCAGAGTCATGGCTGTAACCCGCAGTACTTCCTCCACCTCCTCCGGATCCAATTCTAACACCATCCTGGTTCCTGTCAGCTGGAGACGACCACAATCCTCTCAGGTATTGCAGTTTATGTGCATTTCTTTATGCAGCTATAAATCTTTAGCACGGTTTCCTTCCAATATCAGTTACATCACCCAGTCTGTATATTTCCATCTCCGCAACATCAATTGTCTCTGCCCCTCCCTCACCCCCCATACTACCTTTATCCTTGTTCACTGCCTCGTCACTTACTGCATTGACTACTGCAACTCTCTCCTCTTCGGTCTCCCTCACAAATCTCTCTATAAGCTTCAACTGGTCCAGAACTCAGCCACTCGCATCATCTCCAAAACCCCCTCACTTCATCACATCACCACTGTCCTACAGCAACTCCCTGTCAAATCTGGAATTGATTTCAAAATCCTGTATACATTCAAGGCCATCCATAACCTCGCCCCTCCCTATCTATCTGATCTCCCTCTCATCGCCTCCTCCACCCACTCCTTTCAGCCGCTCTGCTCCTAAACTCTGGAACTCACTCCCACTAGACATCCATAATATTGACTCTCTGCCTCTTTTCAAATCCAGACAAATCAAAACTCACCTTCAAGACTACCTACTCTCTGTAAATGCCCTTTTCCTGTTTGTGTAGTTTTTTATCTGTTTTGTTGTATTTGTTTTTCTTTGTAAAGTGTCCTTGGGGGTCAAGAAAGGCGCTTATCCATAAAATGTATTATTATTATCTTCATGCTAGTAACACAAGTAAGCTTTTAATTAGATGACAGCTACCAATATCAGAGAGGCCTCTACTATATCCAGTGACATATTGAGCTAAAGCTACCCTTCTTTGTTTTGGCTTGATATTTGTCTATTAATTAAATAGTACTAGCAAAAACTATTGTAAACTGTGTATATGCAATGCTGTGCAAAGGTTTTAGGCTCTTACCATCTCTCTCGTATATACAGAAAAGAACCAGAGAGAAGCTGGTGAATGTCTTATCTCTGTGTGGACAAGAAGTTGGACTCACCAAGAACCCATCGGTAAGCTGAGCACTCATGTTGTTAACAATACTGTACCTACACTGTCTGTTTACAGTCATCAAGAATCTGCACAACGCAGAAGACACTTCCGCAAACTGCGTTCTCTGTGCTCCTTGTAAACTTTAATCTTTTGAAATTATTACGGAAAGCAGTGTGTTCACTAGTTCACTTGCAGTCTGTGATAACTATAAATATGGTGTATTGTTCCTTCTCATCAGGTAATCTTCTCATCCTGTGGCGACTTGGACATGATGGAGGTGCGGGAGAGTGGCGTGTCTTCTGAAGAGGGTGGTACCAGAGAGGACACATTAGATGACACTGCCAGTGAGCAACAGTTCAGGGTTTTCCGAGACTTTGACTTCCTGGACGTGGAGCTGGAGGACGGAGAGGTGAGATTCGTGTAACACCGTATTTCCCCCACGGTCATTTGAGTTACAGTGTACACTGTCGAGTGTCTCTCCGTTTTCTTCCCTTATACCTTTATTGTATGTTTCATCTTATCTGCGTATCTTTCTTTACCATGAATGAAATGTATTTGTCTGTCCCTCCTCGTCTCTCTCTCTGTCTAACTCTGTGTCTCTCTCTCTCCCCCTCGCTGCCTAGGAGCTCCAGGTAAGGTTTCTCACACTGAGCACTTAACATGAGCTTTTATCAGCGCTGTGGTGTTGCTGGCTCCTTTTTTTCCCACTGAAAACAACATAATAATTGTGCTTCATATTGCTCTTACAGCTTGGTTGCAGAACTACATTTCTGACAATGTTGCTATTTTTCATAACAGGGATGAATGGTATTGTAAAGGGGTAAAAATTATCATAGTGAGTGCAAACAGCCTTTCCAGCAAATTGTCATGCCATGAATAACAGTTCATTTTGCATCTTGTGCTTGTAACTATAGCAAAAATTTATTGTTTTGAAAATTGAACATGAAAATCTTCTTCTCACTGCAATGAAATGCACCGCTACCAGTGCCTCTGCCCTTGTCTTCCAATGCGTATGTGTGTGTTTTATCTAGGGCGAGACTGTCGATAACTTTAATTGGGGTGTGCGTCGGCGATCTCTGGACAGCACAGAGCTGGGCGACCTGCTGGAAGAGAGCCAGCACTCAGGCAGCACCCCCAGTTTGGGTCACGAGGACCCCCACGATTCAGACGAGTCCTCCGAAGAAGAGGAGTCTTCAACTAGCCAGAGCCTTTCACATTCTCAGCTTGTGCGTAGCCTGAATTGTTGGATCGATACAACACTAACATCCACACTGAAGCTTGAAAATCTTTATAGTTTGTTATTGCGGTGACTCAGTCTGACAGAATAGATGTTCCTGGTTTGCCTTTCTGTTTCAGACTAACCCTTCTCCATCAGAGGAAACCAATCACACGGATTCTCTATCGACTTCTTACGACACATCTGCCGACCCCCAGTCCTTCAATGCCACCACCCCGGGTCAGGGAGTGCTCCACGATGATCACAGTGGCCTACATGTGAGGAATAATATACGCTGATGTGCAGATGTAGTTATGTAGTTATGTAGATATGTTTGTTATCTTCAGGAAATCATAATGCCTTTGTTTGCTCAGGGGAGGGTGTGTGGTGAGGATGAGGACACTCAGGCCCAGGATGACGAACTCTCACTGAGCGCCAACGAGCTCCCTCACGGCTCAGACTGTGGTGAGAGCTTCACTCTGGAGTTGCCAGGACAACCACAGGATCACCCACCGAATCTGAACCGCGGCCTCAACCCAGACTACTGCCAACCTCCGCTGGACTTTCTAGACCCAAACTGTCTGCCCAGGTGAATGTGACAGACAGGAGTAAACGAACTGCAAACTATGCCATATTTTTACACTGAATTTTAGTATCAACTAGCAGATTTGTTGACAATGAGCTTATTTTAATCGGCTACAGCCATAATATGTACAGCAGTGGAACAAATTAGCTCTTTTATTATAAGCTGTGTACTATGAATACTTTACAGGGACATCTAGTTTTCTTGCTGGAAAACACTCATATATGCAAACATCAGTTAACAATATTGATCCTGTCAAATGAAAATAGACCTTAGACCTTGTGTAATCACTACACAGACACACTGTTTTATATGAGGAAATAATTAACTGTATTTCTCAGCCTCGGCATATGCTGTAAATGATGTTGCATCACTGCTAGTTAGATACATTGTGACCTTTGTTTTTCAGATATCTATGCTTATATTGCCCTGATTTTTCTTCTCATAACAAATTAGTACTATTTTACCCTTTTTTTCCAAATACTTGTTAAACCAATTCTAAATGGTTCATAACATTAAGCATTACAGTGCTAGATATCCAAACTTTTTTTTCCACACCCATTTTATTTTCGTTTCCATTGTGACAGCTTACGTGATGATGTAGATGATTTGGAAGACCTTGGGTTTCCTCCTCCCCCATCTCCATTTTTCTCCGCCATCTTGGCAGCCTTCCAACCCATAGTGTGTGACGATGCTGAGGAGGCGTGGCGCTGTCACATCAACCAGCTTGTGACCGACTCGGATGGGTCTTGTGCCGTCTACACTTTTCAAGTCTTCTCATCTCTATTTAAGGTAAACCACAGGAAGGATTCATTTCAATTATTCAGAATTCATCAGAGGGAGTTTCTCGATTTTTGTACCTCTGTTTGTGGCCATGATGCTTTTTTTCTTACATGCAGTGCACATAGTAGATTTACATCACAATGCAATGCAATAATTTCTCAAATTTTATTTCTTTCCCAGAACATCCAGGGTAAATTCTGCACTTTGACTACTGATGTTGCCACATACCTTGGTGAGGGATTAAGGGGAATTGGATCAAAGTTTCTCAGGTCCTCGCAGATGCTGACCACATGCTCAGACTGTCCTACGATCTACATTGATGCTGACACCGTGAGTATTGCTGGCAGATTTAGTCCCAGTTACAGTATGCTGGTTAGATGAACTCATGGTAGTCTCCCAATGGGATTTTTGTTGAATTATTCACGTAAGTGTAATGGATTTAAATAATCTTTTACCACCTTTTTTCCCTTTGTTGGTCTTTCCAGATCATGTCCTATGGTCTGCTTGAGAAGATGAAGTTCAGTGCGCTGGAGCTGCAGGAGTACCTGGATACGTACAACACCAAAGAGGAGGCTGCCGTATCGGTAAATCAATCTCTGCACATTGTTGATTAATCTGTTGGGTTTTTCTCTGCATATTTGTGACTAACATAGTATTCACCATCTTCCTCCCTCCTCCACAACTTTTGTTATGTTGCATTTTTTTCTTCAGTGGCTGAGGAACTGTAAGGACACATTTCCCAGGTGCCCCGGTGACAGTGTGGTAACCTGCCAACCTGGAGACTCAGAAGAGAAGGTACGCACAGCTTATTTACAAATTATCTACATAACATACGAAAGTGTAGAATTTACAGGCAAGCAGACTCGATATTCAGGTAACTTTATCTGTGCTTCAAATTTCTGTTTCTCTTTGCCTCGTTGCTCCTGTGTGATTTTGTCACACTGAAATGTTTGCTGTCTTTGCATGTTGCTATCTGCCCACCTAAACTTTCTGCCTAGCCACAGAGTCAAATTTAAAATAGCTGTTTTTTTACACTAATTCTTGCTAGCCTGACTGAATAGCAATGATGCTGTGCATGTGTTTGATTGATGCTTTGTCTTCCTCTCACTTCACTCTTGATGCCCTAACGTGCTCTCTCGCTGTCTAGCAAATGGAATCTCTTGCAGTAAGTTCACTTACAAGTTTCTTCTCTTCACTGCCATAGTTTCTCTTGAATAAACTGCTTAAATTACTTCGCATAAGACAGTCAACTGGTTGTCTTTTTTGTGTTTGCATGTGTGTGTGTCAGAAGTGTGAACTTATATGTGATTGTGTTATTGTGTGTGTTCTCTGCCACTCATTAATCTGATCTTGCTTTCTTTTTTTAAACATTTTTCTAGCAACTGGAGCTTTGTCAGAGGCTCTACAAGCTGCACTTCCAGCTTCTGCTGCTATTCCAGTCTTACTGCTCGCTCATTGGTCAAGTTCATGCCATCAGCTCTGTGCCTGAGGTGAGACAAATTGAACTTCATAGAGACTTAGTCTAGCAGAGCAAACTTATTGGTTCTTTTGTGCCTACATTAGAAGATTCAAGTCACAAATCAAACCGATTTAATGGGCAGTGGTGGCACAATGGTTAAGTTTCTGGACTACTGATCCGAAGGTCAGTGGTTCAATGCGGCCACTGTTGGGCCCTTGAGGAAGAGCCTTAACCCATCCTGCTCCTGGGGCGCCGTACCGCGGCTGACCCTGCGCTCTGACCCCCCAGTTGGGGGGATATGCGAAAATCAGAATTTCCCCTCGTGGGATTAATAAGGGATAATAATACCAAAACTGCATGTTTGGAGGTATGAACAGATGCGCATTCCACATAAAACATAAATCATCTGAAAAATTGTTTCTTTTCTTGATAGTAACTTGAAATAAAAGTTGTCTCCTTGTACCATCCGGCTGTGCTGCTACTTGCTACTTTTGAAGTCTTGGAAACCTTGATACACATGTGCTGACTGAACCACCATCAATTTGCAAGAAAAATAAATAAATATAATTATAAAATATTCTGAAATATTTGTGATATATACATATCTATAATAGAGTTGGTGAAATGTCTTTCTAATGGAAACGGAAGTTTTTCTAGGACTATACAGATATGTCTATGAATGGCAAAGTCACTTTTAGAGGTTTTAATTTATTCAATCTTCCATCCCAAGTTAACTTTAAAGTGAACTTGTGGTCTTAGGTTTTAAAACGAGCCTATTTTTACTAAATAATTTAAAATGCTGCTGACCTGACCCTACACTGCTAGCTTCGAACATTATCCTAAAGTATTGAGTGTAATTTTAGAAGTGTTCCCTCTGTGATGACCTTAAGCTCACATACTCAGCCACTCTGTGTTTCCCTCCAACCTCTCAGCTGCTGAACATGTCTCGAGAGCTCACTGATCTGAAGACCAGCCTGCAGGCAGCAGAAGCGGCTGTAGCCAGCGATTTGGAGCACAAACACTTGGCCCACACTCACGCTCATGCCACTCAGGTGGCAGCCATGGTTGTGCCCAGCTTCCCCACCTCGGAGGCAGCTGTGCAGGCCATACTAGAGTGCCTTAAGAACCATGAGTTCACCAAAGCTGTGCGCTACATCCAGGAGTGCAGGTGAGTAACTGTTTACAAATCTGCTCCAGATGTCATCAGCATTCAGTCAGTCAGTGTGTGTGGATATTTAATATCTCTAAATATAGATAAAATTTATCGAAATGCAAAAAAGTCTGAAGCATTACTGAGACTTATGTGAAATCCATTCTGAAACCAGTACAGTCTTGATGTGTTGTCAACACTAGTGCTTCTTCAGGGGAATCCACCTAATGTATCGAGTCGTATAATAAACAAGAAAAGCACTGAGAGAGTGCAGTACTCCACCAAGGCTACTCAGTTGTTGTATCATTTCCGACGGCTGAAATCTTGAAAAAAGTTGGGGCAGAAATCATGGCACTATAGAATGTGGCCATGTAATATTTAATGTAGATGTACCCACAAACAAAATGACCTTGCGCTGAGCACCAGTGTGTGTTATGGATGTGTACGTTATGTATGAATACCGAATAGCGTGACCTAATTATGTCGCAGGCAGAGGGAATTGATGAAACTTGGAAAGACCCCCTGAATTTAATCAATTGTTCCTTTTATAATTTCGGACGGATAAGTCCCGATAAGTCTGCAACGGTTGATTTGTAGTAGAATCGCAATCATGTGATTGTCGGCAGGCAGCTGACATAGTGTTCACTTGTCATAGTTACAGTAACGCCGTGCCGCTATCTCAATGATACAAAAATCTTTAACAAATCCGTGAATCTAGACTATAAGCCGCTTTACTGCCAAAATCCAATCAGTTGTTCCTTGTGTCATTTCATCCAAATCAGTTTGTCCACTTTTGAGTAATGTTGTGAACAGACAAACAAACCAACGCCAACCGCCTCCTTGGCAGAGTAACTATTGGATAAATTCTGTCTTTTTCATGGTGGTTTAAATCAGTTGCTGTATGTAGATGCAGCACGGACTGCTCCTACTGGAAATAAAAGGTTGAACTTCATGAAAAACTAGCGTGAAAAATCTTGGCTTTCTTTCAAAAGGCAGCAAATTACTACCGATATGTACTGTCACGTGTGCACACACAACACGCACTATTTTCTTCATATGCACACACACTTCCACTGCATGGCTTTTTCTGTATCCATATAACCTATGTGGTCTTTTTTTTTTTTTTTTAAATCTCCTTTTCAGGAGGCAGTGGCCCCATGGAGTGTTCGGTGGCAGCTCAGAGAGTGAAGTCCAGACGCTGCTCAACGTCTACTTCCGCCACCAGACGCTGGGCCAGACAGGCACCATCGCGCTGGTTGGTTCCCGGCAGGACCTCAGCCTGATCTGCTCCAAGCTGCTGGAGCTCAACGGGGAGATCCGCGACATGATCCGCCGCGCCCAGGGGTACCGGGTCGTCACAACTTACCTCCCCGATTCCAGCGCCTCCGGGACCAGTCTCTGACAGGACCTCAGGAGCCCCCCTCCCCCTCCTTCCCCACCTTCACTTCCTCCATCACTGCAACCATTAACGCTTCCGCATCTCCCACTGGCCTCTCAGCCTGCCTTTACAGAAGGGGTCCAGCACCCACATACCTGGCCTCTGCCTCCTCCTGTGTGTCTGCTGCCGCGGCTGCACAGCTCCAGACAGATACCCGCCCACCGCTAGAACCATATTTGGACATAAATCGTTCTCTGCTCTCTTCATCCTCATCCACTGTAAACTCTGATACCTCTTCGCATGATTTCCCCAAACCGCCAGACTTGTTCTCATCGCGTAGCTCCTCGAAAACACCAGGCCAACCGGATTTTACACTGCCACGCACAAAAGAAGCAAGGAGGAGTTATTTCAATGAGAACACTAGTCTTTATTATCCTTTCAGAGGACATTCATCACACAGTTCCCCGCTATCACATTTGCACAGCAACAAACACCCGATATCTCTTACGTCTCACGCACTTCCAACTGTAGCCTCAGAGCCCACTTTGCTCACACACGCCTGCACAAATGTGTCATCCATTTCTTCTCGGGGTTCACACCTTCCTCATTTCCCCCGCTCTCCGTACAAACACTCAAGCTCATCCTCAATTTCGCACCCGGGCCACGACACAGTCTTAACCCAGGGCCCGGCTCCATTGTCATCTCTTCCCCCTCTCCCACCCCCTCCTCCCTGTCCCACCGGCCCAGGAGAGGCTGCAGCATGGGGTTGTTGTTGCTCCCTTGGCGGGGCTGCCACACCCTTATCTCGCTACCTGGGGAAGGTGGGGCACGCCGCCCTGCCCCTATTGAAAGTAGGGGGGCTCCTGAATGCTGAACCGTCAGACGTCCAGACCTAGGACATTAACCAGACTAGAGGACCTGAAGAGCTTAAACCTCTGAATCCAATACCTGAAACTTATTTTCCTGATCACCCATCAGATATTTGTATCTGAAAAGGAGACCATGACACGCCTGCGATAGGTGAAGATTTTACACCATGTCCCATGCATTCATGTGATGTATCTTTAAACCCACTGGATACGACAGATCGCTGCCTGCTGATGAAGATGACCTGATGTGATTCTATCCAAGCGCTAGCTTTGCTTCAAAGCTACATGTTGTAAAAATAATGTGCTCCTCATGTAAGTCCTGCTTGATGGTCATTGTCCAGCATCTTATCTGTTCTGGACCTGTGAAGGCTTTTAGCTTGGATTTCTAACCTGCTTCCCAGAGGAACTCACTACACGATTGAACCTGATTGACTGCTGCAGCCTCCTTAAGGAAGGATGTAGTTTGTTGGTAGTATCACAAGAGACAGTGAGGAAACTACCTATGACTACGTAGCATCACTGGAAGAGTTTTCTCTATTGCACTAAATGGAGTTTTGATATTTTTTTTAAATGTTACAAAAAAGCAATTATGTTACTGTTTTGTTACTGTGAGAGAAAAAAAGGCTGTCACTTTCACTACGAAGGAAAAGCCAAATGCTGGAGTCTCTCTTACTGTGTCTACTGTTCTGAGATCTCCACTGGAGGAAACTGTGCAATGCATGACCCAGTTGAATGCTTTCTACTGTACACAAGTGTCCAATAAGCACCCCAAAAGTCTGACCTAAGACTGACTGAAAGACTGACGGACAGAGCAGACGCAGAATATTCAAGCGTAATTCCTTGTGCTGCTCCTGCCCCGTTTATATTCTGCATCAGTGAACCAGCTTGTCCTCTGACTACTATTGTACGCATTGGTAGACTAATAATGCCATTATCTGTGCGTGGCATACACTCCTCTGTGGCTAGTTGTAGCATCATTAGTGAGTGTACACACTATATTTTTCACTGTCCTACACCGTTACATGTTGACTTTGTGTTCACATGCCAAGAGGATGGTGCATGTATACACTCAATATTTTGTCTTTTGAACTGTTAATAGTTCTGGTCACACAATCATAGTAGCATATGTTTGTGTGTGGTTTGTAGTAACCTTACATGTAAGGATATGCTGACATTCAGCACTCATTGTTGATGTTTAAAACAAAACCTGTGCTACTACTGAAGTTGAACGCTTCTTGTCAGCCCTTTTTGTGACTCTCCCTTGGTTCCCCTCTAGCGGTCACTTGCCCTTTGCTGTACAAATGTCTTTTCCTATTTATATCTGATCAGCTATAAATCACTCATTTGACTTAGGTTTTATATTGATGTTCGTTTTCTCAAATCAAACTGCCATGCATGCATCCTCTGTGTACTGTACGGAGTGTTTGAAATATTTATTAACAAAAATCATATTTTATCTGAAAGATATGTTTGTATGAGGTACAAAAGGGAGCTTCAAGCTCACGCGGGTGTGTTTTTTTTCCTGTGTGTGGGAGAACGTGTGATTGCATGCCAAATGAGAAGTTGCACATTTTTAAAGCTTTTTAGATGAAGACAGTAGTTGTTTTTTTCACCTTGTAAATAGTTTTACAGCCTTTGTGAAGTTGTTTTCAGTTGAAGCTCTGTACAAGTTGGTGTCAAAGTAAAGACATATCAAAATTATTTCTTGTGCATTTCATTAGACAGTTCCCTCGCATTAGTTTTAATTTGAATATATTTGAACTCTAAGACCATTTGTTTAACCCTCTAGTGATAAGTTTTAAGTCTCAGCACCGACCTTTATGCTTACTGAGTAAAATTAATTTTTTTTAATTTCGGCATTGGTTTAAATGCTATTGACAAGTTTTATGACAAACTAGCTGCATTCGAGCAGCAGGAGTCAAACCAAACAGGTTTTTGCCAAGTTTCGAAATTCAAGATTTTAAATCAGACAGTACAAATTCGCTATGATGTTCAAGAATCTGAACTTGTTTCAGGTGCAGTGTACATTTCATAAACTTTATTTCTTTCTTTACAAAAATAGTTTTCATGTTTTGTCAAGCACCAGGTTGAATGGAAGGGGAAGGAGACAGCATTTTCAGAAGCCATCTCAAATAAACAAACTAAGGCAGAGATTCAACTTCTTGCAGGAGAATAATGACTCTTCGTCTGTTACTGGAGACAGCTTCCGTTGGTGATGTGTACTAGATGTTTGTTGACATTAGTGACGTGATCTCAAACCTTCGTGGCGAATGCAAGCAGATATATATGTGGCGATGGATGCGTCAGGGAAGCTCAGATGATGTATTTGAAGCTGTAGGTGGCATCGCAGGACAGCTTCATTCCTTTGCAGCGACAGCACAGGTCCTGACGGTGAGGCCTCTTCATGTTGATGTGCCTCTGCTTCTTCTCACAGCTACAGCAAGTCTGAGAGCAGCCCTGAGATACAGGAAAGGAGACGAGGCAGTAAATGGAGGAATGAAGTCAGAGGACGTTTGTGACCACGGCCGAGACTGAAGGCGCCTTATAGTTTAATTACACTGACAAAATCATGCACTTCTAACAGGTTTCAATCATCACACAACACATTCAACTCATACCAAACCTGAAAGATCACATTAAACTGGGATATTCCTGTAAATGTACCTTGCAGAGGATGGACTCCACCCTGTAGGGGTTAAACCCCACCTGACACTTCCGGCAGAGCTGCTTGTAGTACACCTGACAGGACAAAAATCACCAATTTAGTACTAGGAGTGCAGATGTGACTATATGTGGTAAACCACTTACCTTACTGGTTCCAGAGATGCACCATACATAAGCACTCTCCCACCGGATGTTACACTTTTTACAGTGGAAAAAGCCGTACCTCTGCTCGAGAAACTGAAACACATTTCAGAAGTAATTTGTGCACAATTGTGTTATGAGAAGCAGCAAATTACTATGTTGAACTGGATGAAAACTGTTATGCGTTAATAAAAGCAGACTTCAAACTTCCAAATTCAGCTTGGCAAAGTTGGCAAACTGCATTTTAACCGCTTTGATGCTGCCTTATATAATTAATTTAAATGAATCCAAGGAAGTCATACTGCACTATTATTTTCTACTTTAGGCATATTTTTGATCTGCTGTTATGTTTTGACCTAATTAAGCTGCAATTACGCATCTTTTTAATATTACATTAGGTCTATTAAAGGTTTTATACATAGCAAAATAGATAAATAGATACTTTATTAATCCTGAGGGAAATTCAAATATTCAGCAGCTTACATACAACAACAGAAAAAAAATTTCATTTCCTTGTAGTGATAAAAATACATCACCATTATCTAGGCCTTAAAGTTGGTCTCTGTATCACCTGATGCTGAAATTCTGCATGTCCTGAAGAATGTCCCTTTATACATGAAAATGTTCATTTTAAAGCTTGTTAGATTAGTGTAGTGTTTCTACATTGTCAGATTGTCTTAATAAAATTAAGTCGAGCTACACATAATGAATAGGGAGTTAAGTCTAAAGGGATTTTATGTGGACCTGGCAGTTTATTTTTGCACATCAAGCTTGTTAAATCAGCTTCTTAATTGCAAATTCTGATTATACATCAAATGTGGAAGTGTTTGAATGCACAGAAGGCGACTTATCTTTGGGGTTTCTTGACACAGTAACCGACCTGAAAGTTGGATCCCCTTGTAGATCGGTGAAGAGCTGCCTTGAAGTCCTTCACCTCCTCCTCCTCCTCGTCGCCGCTTCCCTCCGTCTCAGCATCAGACTCGGACTGCTTCGTGACTTCTTCGGCTTCTCCTTCGCTTCCACAGTCATCGCCGAGTTTCATCATGGAGATCCTGCGGTCGAACACCGGCGAGTAGATGGACACGGGTCTGAGGAAGCGCAGGTTGCTCACCGGCGGCGTGTTGAGCTGCGCCCTGCCGTCCGGTGTGCACAGCTCCGGGCTGTGGGGAGGCTTGGAGAAGGAAGCTGGACGTTCGTCGCAGAACAGCGTTTTGGGACCCAGAGAGCACTGCACGATTTTATCCACCTTTGCGTTCACCTGCACGCCGCACTCCTTGGTGTTGGCTCTCTTCAAACCGGGGCTCACTTGGGACAGGAGGGCCTTGCAGATTTCCAAATAGCTGAGGCCCTGCGGGGTCATGAAGTCTCTCTTGGCCCAGCTGCTGCCCGGAGCCGGTGGAGCGCACCCCGGGTTGCCGTACACACCGAAGGGTGGAAACGTGGACAGGAACCCCTCCATCCTGGAGCCATGAAACCAGCTCAACTTCTCCCTGCTGGGATTTATGCTGTTGGGTATTTGCAACACTGATTGATTGATTGATTGAGAGCAGGGGTGCGCAGGCTCTCACTGAACTGACAGAAATATTTTGAATTATCCAGGTAGGAAATGTTACAATCCATGGTTTTAATTCGGTGTTGTTGTAATAAACAGTCACAGATGCATAGATCTACCTTTTGTGGATCTTAAATAATTAGTGTTAAATAACCCAAGGTCTTAACTATTAAAATTCTGCATTTCTAATTTATTATTGCAATTTCACTTTACTGAATTTAGTTCAAAATTATTTACAAGACATTTATTGCAAAATGTGAGTCTGTTTGTTCAATTCTTCGGACCTAAAATTGTGTTAAATTCATATTGTAATCGGCTGCTTAAAAGAAACACAGATTTATCATTTTATTTATTTATTTTTAATACAGGAGTTTAATTTCCTTATTCAATGTATATCTTTATTGTCAGCATTTGACACTTTCTGGTGCATTTTTCACTTTGGTACATTTTTAATCGTAGTGTATTTCGCACTTTGTTGTGCATTTTGGGTCTTCATATTTTTTTTCTTATTTGTATTATGACGGTCAATTCCCTGTTACTGCGTCCTACTGTAACAAAAGAATCTCCCCTTCCAGATCAATAAATTATATCTATTCTATTCTATTCTGCTTTCTAGGAATGTCTGTCTTAAATTTTCTGCAGGAGGTGCTTCAGACTGGAAGGGTGCAAAAGTGAAATATTATATTGGAGCTCCCCCTATAGCTCATGTAAACCAGAGAGCTATCAGACATAGAAAGACAAAGCAAGCAGATTATTTATGAGGCATCTATTACTTTTACTTCCTTTGACGTTCTCTGAACCAGCTTGGCAAGATGATCTTTGTAGTAGATTAATATGGCGTTTTTTCAGTAAAATCCATAAAAGCAGAAAAAATAGACTTCTGGTATTAAAGTGGAGCAGATGTTCTAGCATTGAAAAAGTGGGATAAAGATATGATTTAATGTGTTAGCAGACAAAGGAGAAGGGAAAGTAAATGACTGTAGGGTGGGCTAAATTGTATTTGCATGAATAGTGACACTGACTTTATATAGTACCCTTTGATAGGCCTTTAAAAACATGAATAGCGCCATTTAACAGCAGTTAAATGGGTTGTAAATATAGTTTACACGGAAGAAACATGAATGTCAGCCTGATGAGAACATTATGATTATTGTGGCCCTGTCTTATTTATGGGATCATTTTGGCACAAAAAAAAAAAAAGAACTCATTTGAATCACGGGTTGTGGGTGCGTTCAGGTCCCGTTGGAAAACTGTCCTTTCCAATTTTAGCGCGACAGTACCGAAATGTACAAGGCATTAAAGATAACCATGAAAAGGGAACTAAATGGTGAGCCGAAATGTACTTGTGTAGCAGTCTGTAAAACACACAATTTCAGTGTCTGTTTAGTTGTCTATAGTTTAGCTTATGCACGTTGTCACATAAATTATTAAAATAGTTACTGAGGATATTTGCTCAAGAAACTGCATTGGGCTTAAAATAACAATACAAAAACATTTTATCGGACAGTTTTTTTTCAAAAATGCTCCTTTTTAATGCGAATAATATTAATTTTAGAACATTATACACGCGGAAGGATGCCTAATACCCTATAGCTAGCATAGTTAAGTAAATAACTATGCTAAATATGTTACTATTTAGCATAGCAAGTTAAGTAAATAACTTTTACTACATATGTTAAGATATTTAGTCACATAAAAGGTGAACTTGTAATCATTGACAATATATTTTACGACGGTACGAGCAGCACTTGAAGGGCCCAGCGGCCCTACATAGACTCGCTCTATAGGTGGCGCTGCGCACTCATCGATGGTTTGCACCCATGGGCTCCGGAGCTATGCATATTGGCGCCATTTTGGAGCAAGGAGGGGGAAGAGAGCTGCAGAGGAGGACACGATTTATCACAATTCACCGTAACAGGTAAGAAAATGCACGAATAAACTAAGTATTCCGATTGAAAAGCAGTAATATTTTCTGCCGCCGCTGCGAAACAAGGCGTAAATTGCGGGATGTCGCCGCGGAGAGCTCCGGTTTCCAGCGCTAAAAAGGCGGAGCGCAGCCCGCCTCGCTCGCCTGTGTTCTCGGCAGCCTTGTCCGATTCACGGCGCTGGTTGACCTGGTCCTGCGGCGCAAAATTGTTAGCTAGTAAAATACTAGCCCGTCCGCTTTCTTTCCTCAGTGTCCCGGCAGCAAGGAGGAAACGGCCATTCGACTCGGTTGTGTTATTGTTGTGGGGATAACGATATAACGGTAGTTAGCCGGGCTGTTTTGTTCGGTGCAGCGTTACTCTCTGTCCGCCCTCTGTCACTGAGATTGCTGCTGCTAACGTTAGCTCGGGCACGCTAAGGCAGCAAGCTAACGGCAGCTAGCTACATTAGCCACGGTCAACATTACAGCAACAAAGCAGTCTGGCTGTGGCACAGTCCCTGGCCTTGACATGCTGCTATACCATAACCGCTATTCACAAAGTGTCTGTTTCATAACTGTTACTCACTTACACCGTATTGTAGAAATAATCATTAACGCAACGCTTGTAGTATTCCGGCTGCTGTTCAAATTTATTGCGACTCACTGTTATGACTATTAAAATAAGGCGTGTTGTTATTTAATCGCAGGGGCATCCTCTTTTAGTGGAAATGATGTGTTTAGGTGTCGCCCGGCTGCATAGTTTATATCACTGGGCATATTTACTTTTTCAAAATTAAAAGTTTGCACACCTGGTCTGCATACTGTTAATAATATGACATTAATGTACCGTTAATTAGCAGCTTTAGAAACCACAAATAGTTGTTTATTAACCAGGACGCTGCGTTGTATTCTCCAGTGGCAGGACAGTCACCTTCAGGGTGCTGCAGTGCATTTGTTGTGACAGCTTTCAGCCAGTGATTTTTGAATGGTGTCACCATCAACATTGCGGATTGGTCAGCGGATCAGAGGATGTTAAAAAAAAAAAAAAAAAAAGCTCTGAAATATCGGATTATATGACCATGTAAGACGGATTTTGGGTTTTAGACACACTGTTTCATTGGGATTTTTTTTAACCATATAACAATCAGAATGTTCAAGACAACCCTCTCAAATGGCCAGAATGGAATTCAGTGTAATATTTTTTTGATGGCATTTGCAAATTAAACTGCAAATTAAACTGAGAATCAGCTTGTGCACGTATTTTCTTACTCATATATATGTGTGTGTGTGTGTGTGTGTGTGTGTGTGTGTGTGTGTGTGTGTGTGTGTGCGTGTGCGTGCATGTGCATTTGTGATAGGTTTTCTGCAAGACCACAAGGGCTCGTGTTTCATCAGGAGCCACTTTGCAGTAGGGTAGAATGAAATATGAAATGAAAGAAATCAAATTACACTTATTTTTGACCAATGTAACGGTTGTTGAATGAGTCACAAGTTTAGTTGAAATGAGAGATTTTACACTTCTCTTTCACTGAAACAAGTATAAGAAAACCAGTGTGATTTTTACTGCATCATGTACCAAAGAAGCATGTTTTCTTATGTCTAGAAGATAACGTTTGTAGAATGGGTCAGCTCTGGAGCACCAAATGCTTTATCTGTAATGGTATGCTGTGACAAATTTTTACCTAAAAATAAATAAAAATGCAGGTCCTGCAATTTGGGTATTGCACTTTTATCATGTCCCAGTTTTGATTTGTTGTAATAATTTTTGGGGAGTTAAAGTTTGATTTTGGTCATTTGTCTACTGTGTTGCTTCAGCGGTAAGTGATTGAAAACTGTGCACTATTATATTTGGTTCAAGTTTTGCTCTGCAGGGCCACATAGGCAGTCTTTGGGCTGGTTTTCTGTGATGGTTTGCTTGTGTTGAATGGACAAAGAGGTGCAATATTGTCTGCACTGCCTAGTACACTCAGACGTATGATTCAGCAGTGCTGCCTGTTTGTAGACGATATGGCTCCCCTTACAACATAGCTTCTTTGGAGGTTTGCCCTCAACTTTGTCTCGTTCTCATAACCTTTGCACTGATTTAAACCTTCCTTCGCTGCTTCATTGTTGTTTCGGGACAGTCTTCACTGACTTAGATGTGGCTGTGATCAGAAAATGTTGTCTAATCGGGGGGAAAACTAAACTCTTTGGACAGTGCTTCCCTGTTCAGCCAGTTTCCCTCATTTTGTGTTTGTGTGAGTGCCCATGTGGAGGTCATCGAGTTCACCCTTTGCAGCCAGCTGGTGTCCACTCTTCCCTCTGTTTGCTGACATTAACCCTCTTCCCAGCGATCACCCACAGGGTTAAAACCAAAGATGGCTCCGTCAAGGTTCAGATTAGGTTAAAATAATGTCTCTGAGCCTTCAGATTTCTACTGGCAGCTGTGTTAAAGGACTAAACTGCGGAAAGCAGAAGCAGCCATCACACGGTCAGCCAGAACACCATCAATGGGGGGATAAATGTGTTTAACTGTGATAAACCGGTAATGAGTTGAAAGTAGCCCCTGTTGAAGAGGTTGAGTGTAGGCTAAAGCTAGCCTCTTTGTGATTATTTACTGCTGCTTCTTCTGAAATGTTCCCTGGTGGATGCTACCCACACAGACTCTGATTGGCTGCCAGAGCTCTCTGTGTGTCAGTGTAGTGGAACGAGAGAGGGATGGACTCAGATTTGGCAGCAGCTGTGGGGTGGAGAAGAAGGTCAGAATCAAGCAATTTGGCAGACTGCCAGTGTCCAGTGTGTGTGTTTCTGGCTCTGCATGTGTGTGTTTTGTAAAAGCTCGAATACAGCTACAGAACATTGTTAGCTTGTGATTCATAGCTCTGTATTGCGGTCTGGCCTCTAAATCAAGCGCTTTTGTCAGACGGCAGACCCACTGACCCAGACTGCTTCACAGTCATCAGTTTTTCTTATGTGATAAAAGCAACATAAATTGAAGTCACAAACAGGGCAGTAGTTACAGAAGAGCATTAACAGTCCATTTATTTTATGCTTTTAATAACGGTATATTTGCGTTGTGTTTTGTTATTGTTGATGTTTTGAAATGTAGCCTAACCTCAAATGAGATATTGGAGCACGGCAAAGGCTGAAAACATACTTTTATGTCCAGTGCACAAAGATGCTGGTTCAGTCCACATTTAGTTGCTTAACAAGTGAAAGCAGTTAACATGGTAAACTAGGTGAAAAGGTGACAAAGTTTATTGCTGCCTAGTCTGGAAATTACTACAGATCAGACTTTGTCCAGTGTCTGTCGGGTTATTTGTCTGAACTTTCATCCATCTTATAATCTTTTGTTCAGAATGTGTCGGACACCACTTGTCGTATTTTGACCATACCAGGACAAGTCTTGTATTTCACTAATGCTTTCTGGCTGTTCAGAACATGCACTAATTGATATCTCTTTATGTTATACTACAGTTATAACACGAGTCAAT